>NW_024081850.1:0-153747 GCF_003009895.1 Hyaena hyaena
CCTCCACCGGCAGCTGCTCGTCCACCCTCAGCTGTTCGTCCACCCGCAGCTGCTCCTCATACAGCGGCTGCTCCTCCACCTGCAGCTGCCCCCCCGCTGGTGGAGGTGACTCCTCCACCCTCGGCCGCTCCTCCACCGGCGGCTGCTCCTCCACCCTCAGCTGCTCCTCCACCCGCCGCTGCTCGTCCACCCTCGGCCGCTCCTCCGTCGCCGGCCGCTCGTCCACCCTCGGCTGATCCTCCACCGGCGGCTGCTAGTCCACCGTCGGCTGCTGCTCCACCGGCAGCTGCTCCTCCACCCTTGGCTGCTCGTCTACCCGCAGCTGCTCCTTATTCCGCGGCTGCTCCTCCACCTGCAGCTGCTCCCCCGCTGGTGGAAGCGACTCCTCCACCCTCGGCCGCTCCTCCACCGGCGGCTGCTCGTCCACCCTCGGCTGCTGCTCCACCGGCGGCTGCTCCCCTGCAGGAAAGGGCAGCTCCTCCTCCCGCGGCCGCTCCTCCACTGACGGCTGCTCGTCCACCCTCAGCTGCTCCTCCACCCGCAGCTGCTCGTCCACCCTCAGCTGCTCCTCCGCTGCCGGCTGCTCATCCACCCTCAGCTGATCCTCCACCGGCGGCTGCTAGTCCACCCTCGGCTGCTGCTCCACCGGCAGCTGCTCCTCCACCTGCGGCCGCTCTTCCACCGGCGGCTGCTCCCCCGCAGGAAAGGGCAGCTCTTCCTCCCGTGGCCGCTCCTCCACTGACGGCTGCTCATCCACCCTCCGCTGCTCTTCTACCGGCGGCTGCTCATCCACCCTCGCATGCTCCTCCACCCGCCACTGCTCGTCCACCCTCGGCCGCTCCTCCGTCGCCTGCTGCTCGTCCACCCTCGGCTGCTCCTCTGCCGGCAGCTGCTCGTCCACCCTCGGCTGATCCTCCACCGGCGGCTGCTAGTCCACCCTCGGCTGATCCTCCGCCGGCAGCTGCTAGTCCACCCTCGGCTGCTCCTCCACCCGCAGCTGCTCCTCATATCGCGGCTGCTCCTCCACCCGCAGCTGCTCCCCCGCTGGTGGAGGCGACTCCTCCACCCTCGGCCGCTCCACCACCGGCGGCTGCTCGTCCACCCTCGGCTGCTGCTCCACTGGCAGCTGCTCCTCCACCCGCGGCCTCTCCTCCACCGGCGGCTGCTCGTCCACCCTCAGCTGCTCCTCCACCGGCGGCCACTCGTCCACCCTCAGCTGCTCCTCCACCGGCGGCTGTTCGTCCACCCTCAGCTGCTCCTCCACCCGCAGCTGCTTGTCAACCCTCGGCCGCTCGTCCACCCTCGGCCGCTCCTCCACCGGGGGCTGCTCGTCCACCCTCGGCTGCTGCTCCACCGGCAGCTGCTCCTCCACCCGCAGTGGCTCCTCCAACCCCGGCTCCTCCTCCACCCGCGGCCGCTCTTCCCCCCTCGGCTGCTCCTCCAGGAGTGGCTGTTCCGCCACCAGCGGCTGCTCGTCCACCCTCAGCCGCTCCTCCACCCACGGCTGTTCCTCCCCCTGCCCCTCCCCGCCCGATCCCTGTGAATCCCCCTCCTCCTGCCCCTGCACCGGCGTCATCACCGAAAGGAGACCCTGAAGACCTGAGCCCGGAGCCCTGCGCCGCTCCCTCCCCCGCCCTCCACACCCCACAGGATCCTCTCCTCCTTTTTCCCCTCATGTCTTCCCTCATCTTTATTTTAATTCTTTATTTTTTTCCCGTTTTGTTTACAGTCATTAATTTTCATTAAATCATTTACATTTTACATCGTACGACTCCTGAGCACTGACTGCACCCACAGCGCTGGGCGACCAGCCACAGGATACTGAGCAGAGGATCTCAGTCCCCAAGGGACACCGCGTCCCCAAAGCCCTCACTCCCCACTCGTCCTTTGCCCCGGCCCTGGGAGCCCCTCATCTGCGTTTTCTCTGTTCTGGTACCTTCTCCAGATGTTTCCTATAAATGAAATCATGCAAAAGGTGCCTTTTGTCAGCAAACATATTTTAACATGGGACACAATAATTCTTGTGTGTGATTTTTGAGACAAAATTTTTCATATTTGATATTGAAATCCCAGATGGCTAAAGATTCGATGTGCAAAACGAGGCCTTTGTGGTGAAAATGGGCTCCATCTTGGGGTGGAGACCCAGTTCGTCCTGGGCCACTTCAGCCTGACGCCAGACAGGACACAGCTGGTCCTCCTGTGGCCCAAAGAGAAGTAGGGAAATGCAGGAATCTGGATGGACGCCCCACAGAGGGGAAAGCCGTCCTCACAAGCCCAGGCCAGAGAAAGGGTTCCCAGGCCTCTGGGCCAGAAAACGCCCCAAAGCCAATGCATTCACAGGGATGACGACCAAACACCCGCACATCCAGCGGGAGGCGACCCTCATGGGGAGCAGGTGTCAGAGACGCGGGACGTCCCCGGAAGGACTCAGGCTAATGAAACCCCATGGGGGCAGCGCTGGTCACCTTCAGACGGGCAGGCTCATGGTCTGGGCGCTGGCAGCCCAGGTGACCATGTGCGAAAGCACAAGCCCCAGCAGATTCCCAGCGAGAAGTCCTCGACCTGCAGGGTACTGACCCGATGGCCCAGGACTGGGAGAGCCCACTGAGCCCAGGGTGGGACCCTCCCCTGGCACCGTGCCCTGTCCCAGGGGGTCTGTCAGCTCTGCTCCCCTGAGTCCAGAGAGGCCTCACAGCTGGTGGGTGGGGACCCCAGGAAGAGAGACCCTGAGCTCCAGGACCCTGAGATGTAGGCCTGTGGTTAGGACAAGCAAAAGTCAACGAGAGGGGGTTCCTGACCTAGCTTGCTTCCGAACCACCCAGATGTGCTATTGGCCTCTGTTTCCCCATCTGTGACACGGGGTGATAATAGGCCTTCTTGATGAGACGCTGGATTCTCTGAGAGATAAGGTGGAGTCACGGCCTGGTGCCTGGAGGACATCAAGAGCCATGGGACCCGCTGTCACCGGCTCCTCCGGGGCCCCGGGTCCGGGACACCTCTCCTTAGCCTGAGCCTGCCGTCCTGCTCCCGGAACACTCAGCACTGTCTGGGGAGCAGGTGGAGAAGACCCAGGGTGTCAGCAGGTACCAAGTGAAGGAAGGTCAGCGCTGGAAGCACACAAGGACGTGTCCTGTGCCACCTTCCAGGGCCCAGGCTGTGACGCCCTCGGACCCGAGCCTCTGGCCTGACCTGGTGTGTGGACCCGGCTTCTGTGGTTTCACTCCCTCCCTCATTCACTCCGTCTTTCTCTGCCTCCTTCCCTCATTCAGCCGCGATCTCAGGTCCCTGACGTGGGCCGAGCACCGTGCCCTCATCCGTGAGCACGACCCGACGGGGTCCCCCCACGTGGTGAGCACGACCCGACGGGGTCCCCCCATGTGGCACTTCTTTTGCAGGCTCTGAAGCTTCCTGCGCTGTGGCCCTTCTGGCGAGTCTGGGAGGCAGGCGTCTGCCCAGTACTGGCAGGGAAGCGCGAGTCCAGAAGTTCCAGACGACCTGCCCCATGTGCCCGCGTGTGGAGCCTGGACAGACGGTGGTCCCTGAGCAGAGGAGGACTAGGGGCCAGGGAGCTCGAGGGAGAACGAGTCCAGGGAGCCCGGAGAAGGAGGGGGAGCCCCGTGGTGGGCCGGCGCTCAGGCCGGGAGACCAGGTCCTTCCCTGACCGGCTCTCCCCAGGTGCTGGGGGTCGTCGGGGTGTCCGTGCCCCCAGGAGGCAGGCTGCCCCTGGCTGGAGGGAGACAGGCGCCCATGGGGCAGGGCAGATCCCTCAGGCAGAGCAGAGTGTCCCAGGCGGCCCCCCAGGGGCAGGTGGACTCTGGCCGCCCCTGGGGGCATCACCGGGACAGCAGTGCTGCAGCGGGGTCCCCATTCATGCCCCCTCCTCTGGCCCAGCAAAAGCTTGTCTGCATGGCGTTTATCCCCCAAACATGAAGTCTGGGCCAGGGCCACTCTCTTCAAGCCCTCGCCCCCGACTGTTTCCACCCACCTCAAGTTACAAGAAACGGCCTGTATTTCTGGGGGTGCTAGGTGCACAGAGACGTTTGTGTTTCTGGCCCACGCTGTGAGACGCTGGCATTTTAAAGGTGTCAGGGCTCTGCTTCAGAAGCAGCAGGAATCCGAGGACCCCCGACAGCTTTCTCGAATCCTGCCTCTGTGCTTTGCCGCACCCGTCCAACCGGCTCTGCTCACAGACTCTGCAGGCCACCGACCCACAGTCTTGGGTCCTCAGATCCCAGAGGTGATGTGCTTTCCAAAAGCGATCTGGGTTGGGTGGCCTGACCCGCGGAGCCAATCCTCCTCCCCGAGCACGAGGACAACCCTGGACGAGGGGCTGAGAACAGCCAGCTCAGGGTTCCGGGAAGAGAGCAGAGACACAGGGGCACAGAGGAGCATCGGAAGGTCAGGTCGGAAGGGGGAGTCTCCGGTGTACAGAGCTGGGCATCCCCCGCCCGTAAGAACTTCCCGAGACAGGAGCCATCTCCGTGGCAGCTGAGGTGGGAGGTCAACTTTACCGCTGCCGGAGGTTCGATCGAATTGCAGACCAGTGTACTCGGGCAAGACCAGAGAGGGCCCTGGCAATCACCTCACTCCTAGCTCAGTGTGAAGCCTCACACACATGCAGAGGAGACATGAGAAGGTTGGGAAAGACGCACATCAAGGGCAGATTTGTAAATGGCCAGAACTCAAAATGTGCTTCCAAACCAGCACCCAGAGTCACTGGCAAGAAACAGAAGCCTTCCTGACTGAAGGTGTTCAGGCCCAACCTCAGCAAGAACTCACCAACCACGAGGAAGCCAGAATTCAGAGTAAATACAGAATTAACGCAGACCATGTTTAAAGAACTAAAGGAGAAGGGTGTCTGGGTGGCTCAGTTGGTTAAATGCCTGACTTCGGCTCCGGTCGTGATCTCCCAGTTCATGGGTTTGAGCCCCACCCCCCCACCGCCCCATCGAGTTCTGTCTCTGTCTCTCTGCCCCTCCCCTGCTCATGTTCTGTCTCTCTCTCTCTCTCAAAAATGAATAAACATTAAAAAAATTTTAAAGAGCTAAAGGAAAGTATGTGGATAATGACTTATGGAATAGAGAAAATAAAGACACAGAAATGATAAAAGAGAACCTAATGGAATCTCTGGAGTTGAAAAGTACTGCTGCTTCTGTGGAAGATTTTCTGGGAGAGCTCAACAGTATATCTGAGATGGCTGAGAAAGGAATCCACAAACTCAGCAAACTGAAGACGATCAAGATAAATCATCCAATCTGAAGAGCAGGGAAAAATGGAGAAAAAGGATCAGAGCCTTCAGGCTGTGTGACTCAATCAGGCATAACCATACTCACAACTCGATAGAAGGGAGGAAGAGGGGGCAGAGCCAAGTATCTATTTAATACAAAAGATGGCAGTAAACAACACGAGACGTATAGAAAACAGATAGTGAAAGGGCAGACCTAAGTCCAACCCTCTCTAGAGTTCCACTAAATGTAAATGGATTAAACATTTCAATCAAAAGACAGATACTGTCAGACTAGATGGAAAACACCATCCTGCTCTGTGATCTAGAAGAGAAATGCTTCAGATTTGAGACACAAGTAGGTAAAAAAAATGACAGAAAAAGGGACACCATGTGAACAGTGACCACGAGAGCTGGAGAAGGTCTCTTAGAATTAGAAAAATAGACTTGAAGACAAGAGAAATATTTACTAGGCACCAAGAGGGATATTTCATAGCAAATGGAGGCTTGATTCTTTAAGAAGACAAAATAGTTATAAATGTCCATGCATTTCACACCAGGGTCTTCCAAACGCATGACGGCTCTTGCTGGTGCACGATGACAAAACAAGAGCAGCAGCAGCAGCAGAAGCAGCAACAAGCACCAAAGCCAAAACCAAAATTGAGAAAAGAGACTTAAGCTTCCAGTTGGAAAGGAAGAAACAAAATGATCTTTCTTCACATACAACTGATTCTCTCTGTAGAGGATCCTAGGGAATCAACAGCAAAGAACTATAAAAATCAATAAATGAGCTCGCAGTGTCAGGACAGAAGATCACCACATATACTCCCGTTGTGTTTCCGTATACCAGCTTTGGACAATCTGTAATGAAAGCAAGAAGACCATTCCAGGTGCAATATTCCCCCAAAGAGTAACATGCTTAGGAATAAATTTAAAGAAAGAAGTGCAAGACTTGCTCATTGACCTAGAAGCCGTTGCTGAGAGAGCTCAGGTGTTGTAAGTAGATGGACAGATAGTCCACGCTCTTGGACTGGAAGACTCAGTATTGTCAGTAAATAGATAGATTTAATTCAATCAACCATAGATTTAATCCAAATCAATACATAGATTCAATTCAATCACTGAGAAAATCCAAGTGGGATTTTGGTGGGATGTTTTTGGAAATATACAAGCTGATCTAGAAATTTATGGAAATGCAAGGGATCCAAATAACCAAAATAATCTGGAAAAAGAACAGTGTTGGAGGCCTCATACCTCTCATTTAAAAAGTACCATAAAACAATAGCAATCAAGATAGTCTGATGCTGTCATAAGGATAGACATATAGATCGATGGAACACCTTGGAGAGCATAGAAAGAAGCCCAACTATTTATGGCTAATTGATTCTGACAAGGCACCAGAGCAATTCGATGGTGAAGGGGAACATCTCCTACTAATTCTGCTGGGATCATGGTGTAACCACGTGCAGAAAGATTAATTTTAGCCTGCACCTCACAACAAATGAAAAAACTAACTCAGGATAGAGTGTAAATATAAATGGGAGAACTGAAGCTATAAAACTTCAAGAAGAAAACCCAGGAGAAAATCTTGCTGACCTTAGGTTAGTCAGATTTCTTAGATATACACCAAGAGCATAATCCATTTAAAACAAGATAAATTGGACTTTATCAAAATTAAGAACTTTTATGAATCAAAAAGCACCATTGCATCCAAAATATATAAAGAACTCTTGAATCATCATCATCATCATCATCGTTGTCATCATTGTCATCATCATCATGGAGGAAGCAGAGGAGAAGATGGAGAAAAAGGAGAATGAGGAGAAGGAAAAGATGGAGGAGAAAATGGAGGAGGAGATGATGGAGGAGGAGATGATGGAGGAGGAGATGATGGAGGAGGAGATGATGGAGGAGGAGATGATGGAGGAGGAGATGATGGAGGAGAAGAAGAGAAGATGGAGAAGGAAATGACAGAGGAGGAGATGACGGAGAAGGAGATGATGGAGAGGAGATGATGTAGAAGGAGATGATGGAGGAGGAGGAGATGACGGAGAAGGAGATGATGGAGGAGGAGGAGATGACGGAGAAGGAGATGATGGAGGAGGAGATAATGGAGGAGGAGATAATGGAGTAGGAGAGGACAGAGAAGGAGATGATGGAGGAAGAGGAGATGACGGAGGAGGAGATGACGAAGGAGCTGATGGAGGAGGAGGAGATGGAGAAGGAGATGATGGAAAAGGAGATGACGGAGAAGGAGATGATGGAGGAGGAGGAGGAGATAATGGAGAGGAGATGATGGAGAGGAGATTATGGAGAAGGAGATGATGGAGGAGGAGGAGAGGATGGAGAAGGAGGAGATGGAGAAAACAGAGATGGAAGAGAAGGAGAAGAAGGAGACAGAGAAAATGGAGAAGAAGGAGAAGATGGAGGCGGGGGAGATGGAGAACAGCAGGAGGAGGAGGACGAAGAAGAAGGAGGAGGAGGAGGAGGAGGAGGAGGGGAAGAGGAAAAGGAAAAGGAAGAGGAAGAGGAAGAAGAGGGATGGGGGAGGGGGAGGGGGAGGAGCCACGAAAAAGAAACTCAGCTAGGGGCGCCTGGGTGGCTTAGTCGGTTAAGCGTCCGACTTTCGCTTAGGTCATGATCTCGCGGTTCGTGGGTTCGAGCCCCGCGTCGGGCTCTGTGCTGACTGCCAGCTCGGAGCCTGGAGCCTGTTTCAGTCTGTGACTCCCTCTCTCTCTGACCCTCCCCTGCTCACGCTGTCTCTCTCTCTCTCTCCTAGAAATAAATAAAACATTAAAAAAAAGAAGAAGAAAAAGAAACTCAGCTAAAAACCTGGTAAGAGATCTGCATATGCATTTTACCGCAGAAGATACACGAACGGCCAAAGGCACGTGGAAGGGACTCAGCACCACTAGACGGCAGGGAAATACACATGAAAATCACAGCAAGACACCCCCTTATGCCCGCTAGAACGGCATCAGTCAAGAAAATGGGCAAACACAAGTGATGTCGAGGATGTTGGGAACGTGAGACGATCACATGTTCGGAGCGGGAACGCGAGATGGTGCGGCCTCCGTGGAAAACAGCCTGCCAGTTTCCCAAATAACTTAACAGCATTGCTGGATGACCCGGGATCCCGGTGCTAGCACGTACTCGACAGAGCTGGAGATGAAAGTCCGCACAGAGACCTTTACGGATGCTGTGGTGCATTCCTCCCCGAGCCCCAGAGCAGAAACAACCCGCATGCCCCCCGTGGAGGATGGCTACATAGACGTAGTCTGTCCCCATGATGGAATGTCACATTATTCAGCCGTAAAAAGGATCCTAAACCGGCCCCGCTGCAACGGGGCTGGATTCTGAACACGTGGCACTGGGTGAAAGGCCACGCAGTGTAAGAGTCCCTTGTATGAAATGTCCAGGGAAGAAAATCCACAGGCTGCCCTCCGGGGGCCGGGAAGGCTGGGCATTGAGGCTGGGAACTGATGAGGGACCTTGTTGGGGACGTGGGAATGTTCTCAAACTAGATTTTGCTGAAGCTGCACGACCCTGAAATGGAATAAAGACCACAGAATCGTACAAGTAACACGATGAAGTCTAGCGGACGTGACGTACGTGCTGACAAAGTCGTTACAAGGCAGTCGTTACAAGGCACCTGGGTGGCTTAGTCGGTTAAGCGTCCGACTTTCGCTTGGGTCATGGACTTTCGCTTGGGTCATGATCTCGCGGTTTGTGGGTTCGAGCCCCGCGTCGGGCTCTGTGCTGACTGCCAGCTCAGAGCCTGGAGCCTGTTTCAGAGTCTGTGACTCCCTCTCTCTCTGACTCTCCCCCGCTCACGCTGTCTCTCTCTCTCCTAGAAATAAATTAAAAAAAGAAAAAAACATTAAAAAAAAAAGACTATCCTTTCCTCACTGCATATTCTTTGTTCCTTTGTCGTAAATTAATTGATTGACCATTTTGCAAGGGTTTATTTTTTGAGCTCTCTATTATGAGCTCTCATTGATTTATGTGTCTCTTTTTATGCCAATACCATACTTTTTCGATTACGATAGCTTTATAATGTAGTTTGAAATCAGAAAGTGTATTGCCTCCAGCTTTGTTCTTTCTTAAGATGGCTTGGCTATTCAGGATCATTTGTGGTCACATACAGATTTTAGGATTGTTTGTTCTATATCTGTGGGAAATACCATTAGAATTTTGGTAGGGCTTACATTGAATCTGTAGATTGTTTTGGAAACTATGGACATTTAAAAAATATCAGTTCTTCTAATCCGTGAGCACAGAATAGCTTTCCATTTGGTGTGTCTTCACTATCTTTCATCAGTGTTTTGCAGTTGTCAGTGCACAGGTCTTTCACCTCCTCAGCTAAATTAATTCTAGCCACTTCATCCTTTTTCATGCATTGGTTAATGGGATTATTTACTAAATTTCTCTTTTTGATATTTATTATTAGCCCATAGAAACACAACTGATTTTTGTATATTGATTTTGTATTTTTGCAACTTTACTGAGTTTATCGATGAGTTCTAACAATTTTTCCCTGGAGTCTTTAGGGTTTGCTGTATATGGTAAGTCATCTGCAAATAATAGCAATTTTACTTTTCTCTTTCTGATTTTTTTAATTAAAAATTTTTTTAAATGTTTTTATTTATTTCTGAGAGAGAGAGAGAGACAGCATGAGCAGAGGAGGATCAGAGAGAGAGGGAGATACAGAATCTGAAACAGGCTCCAGGCTCTCAGCTGTCAGCACAGAGCCCAGTATAGGGCTCTAACCCACGAACTGTGAGAACATGACCTGAGCCAGTCAGATGCTTAACTGACTGAGCCACCCAGGTGCCCCTTCTCTTTCTGATTTAAATGCCTTTTTTTCCCTTGCCTAATTGCTCTGGCTAGGATTTCCAATACTATGTTGAATAAAAGTGGCAAGACTGGGCATCCTTGGGGTTTTTTTTCCTGATCTTACAGGAAAAGCTTTCAACTTTTTAACATTGAGGAGGATGGTAGCTGTGGGCTTGTCATAAATGCCTTTGTTATTTTGAGGTATGTTCCTTTTATAGCCAGTTTATGATAGTTTTGGTGTTTGTTTGTTTGTTTGATGAATGGGTATTTAATTTGGTCAAATACCTCTTCTGAATCTCCTGAGATGACTGTATGACCTATCCCTCATTTTATTAAGGGGGGTATATCCCATTATTGATTTGTGGATGTTGAACTATCCTTGCAACCTTGGAATATGTCCCACTTGATCATTGTATATAATCCTTTCCCTCTATTGTTTAGTTTGGTTTGCTAATATTTTCTGGAATATTTTGCATCTTTGTTCATCAAGGATATTGGCCCATGGTTTTCTTTTCTTGTCTGGCTTTGGTATCAGGGTAATGTTGGTTTCATAAAATGAGTATTGACATATTCCCTCCTCTATTTTTGGAAGAGTTGAAGAAGTAATGGTATTAGTTCTTTTTAAATATTTGGTAGGCTCACTAGTGAAGCCATCTTGTCCTGGACTTCAGTTTGCTAGGAGATTTTTGATTAGTGATTCTATCTTCTTACTAGTAAATGATCTGTTAAGGTTTTCCATTTCTTTATGATTCAGTTTTGGCAGGTTGTATCTTTTTAGGAATTCATTTCTTCTTGATAGTCTAGTTCTTTGGCATATAATTTTTCATAGTGGTCTCGTGATACTTTGTACTTCTGTGGAATCAGTTGTAACATTTTCATTTCTTAGTTTGAGTTCTCTCATGTTTTGTTGGTGACTCTCGCTAATGGTTTGTCTATTTTACCTTTTTAAAACTCAGTTCTTCGTTTCTTTTATCTTTTATCTTTTCAGTCTCTGCTGGGAGCCAGGAGATTGTAATTTTTTTCTTCTTTGAGGTGAAGAAGAAAACAATTGGTTAAATTGATCAAAAATGAAAATCTTATGTAGAAAGGCATTCTAGACAACAGAAGGCCAAAGGATTAAATCATTTGGGTGTTTCCTATTTAGTTATGAGGGAAATCAAATGGAATGGTGGGAAATAAAGTAATTAAAATGAAGCCTTAAGGAAATCTTATAAATTATTGCAGATTTAGTAGATTGGAGAGGTTGTATAAATGAGAGGAGAGACAGAACTTGCAGCCAGCACCAACACACTTGCCTCACAAATCCAGAGCCATTCTTTGGCATGCTGGCCCAGCCCCTGGCCAGAGTCTCTGAAGGCCCTCCCTCCACCTGAGGACAGAACTTGCTCTTGGCTCCCCTGCCTTGGGAGGTCTGCTGGGCAAAAAGACTGGAAGCATTTGCTCCCCAGGCTTTGGAGCAAACTGGGGCAGGCTTTGGAGCAAAGTGGGGAGGCCCGTGGGTCTTCCCTTCTTACAGGGTTTTCTCATCGGGCTGCAGGTGCCTTCACCCCGACCCCCACCATAACCTCCTCCATCTCTGAGCATACCTCAGACTGGCTAGAGCTTTCGCAGAAAAGAGACCAAAGGGAACCAAGTTCAGACAAATAAGAAGGCCTGCTCCTTCCACAGTCCGCTGGCTCTCAGGAGTGTGGACCCCACCCTATCCCCGCCACCAGTGGCTAGAGATGGCTCTGTCCTGTCGCCTTGTGGGAGGCTTACAGGTGCCACAGTGCTCCTTGTGGTTGAAGTCAGAGCGCTTTGCCTCACCCCCTTCCCTCAGGGCCAGGATTTAGACACACTTTTCCTCCTCACTTAAAACACAGACTACAGTTTTTAAAAAACTAACCTAAAGGCTTTATTTGGATTTCATTTGAGAATGAAATATACATTATATATAGTTGTCATGCCTTGTTGGTCTCCTGTGATCCACAGATCAGTTTCTCAGACTTCACTTGTGAAAGTGAAAATGACCTTGACAGTTTCGACTAGTACTTGGTCAGGCAATTTTTTTTAAAGTCCTTCACCTGGTGCTGCCTGATGTTTTTCTCCTAGTTGAATTGCGATGTGGGTTTTGGAGAAGAAAACCACGGGGGAGATATGCTCCTCCCAGTCTAGTACACCAGGGCTCCATGCCATCACTGGTGGTGTGGGTCCTGATGTTTCCCTTTCCATACTCCATTCTTTGTAAGGGAAGCGTCAAGTCCAGCTCATACTCAAGGAGAAGCTCCTGGTGAGGGGACAATCTACAGATAATATTTCAAATTCTTCAGCGTATCATTCAAGGTTCAAGCAGAAAAACAACTGGTAAGATATACCCACAAGTGCACACACATGTATATATACACATATATGGGGAGAGAGAGATTTACTGCAAAGAATTGCCTCATGTGATGCTGTGGTTCAGCTGGCAAGTCTGAAGTTTGTAGGGCAGGAGCCAGGAAGGACAGCTGGGACTTTCAGGCCTGCAGGGAAACTGCAGACCCCATGCAGAATCTCTTCTTCAGGGACACCTCTTAATCCTTTCAACTGATTGGATCAAGCCCACCTAGATTATCAAGGATAATCTCCTTTACTCAAAATTAATTGGTTGTAGGGGCGCCTGGATGGCTCAGTTGGTTAAATCATTTGACTTTGGCTCAGGTCATGATCTCACCATTCGTGAGTTCGAGCCCTGCATCAGGCTCTGTGCTAACAACTCAGAACCTGGCGCCTGCTTCAGATTCAGTGTCTCCCTCCCTCTCTGCCCCTCCCCAACTTGCACTCAGTCTCCCTGTCTCTTAAAAATAAATGAACATTAAAAAATCTTTAAACTAGTACATAAATTGAAGTTCATTTGGATGACTTGGAGTTTAAAAAAATAAAGTCAATTGATTATAGTTCTTAATCTCATCTATAAAATACCTTCACAGCAACACCTAGATAGATAGATTAGTGTTTGAATAATTGTGAACCATAGCCTAGCCAAGCTTAAACAAAATTGACAATCAAAATTTCAAAACTGAAAATGTATCCTCGACCTTCATTTATTTAAGATAATCTATATCAGTGTAAATTTACTGTATGTATTATGTACTTTGGATCTGATACTGTCATTTGGTTGTTCAAATTTACTTTCCTTCTGTCACTACAAGACAGATGTTTCAGCCTCTTGTATTTCATGTATCTCCAAGGAGCCCTAGTTTCTTTTATTAGAGAGTGGTATTAGAAACCAAGTTCTGCAGGGGCGTCTGAGTGGCTCAGTCGGTTAAGCGTCCGACTTCAGCTCAGGTCATGATCTCACAGTTTGTGGGTTCGGGCCCCACGTCAGACTCTGTGCTGACAGCTAGCTCAGAGCCTGTTTCAGATTCTGTGTCTCCCTCTCTCTCTGACCCTCCCCTTCTCATGCTGTCTCTCTCTCAGAAATAAATAAAACATTAAAAAAAAAAAAAAAGAAACCAAGGTCTGCAGTCGGGGTGTGCTCATTGTTACCAGCTGTTACTAAGAAACACTGATTTTAAGCTGTACACGGAATAGTGTGTTTCCAGCATCATGTGGAACTCTGAGGAAGCATCCTGACGGAGCGGCCTCATTGTCTTGTCTCCTTCCGGCAGGCTTCCTACAGGGCACCAGCACGTGTCTCAGGGAGAGAAACAGAGGCCAGGTGCTGAAGGCGGAAGAAAACCAGCAGTGCATGGCTTCCTTACTGGGTGGCACAAAACAACCCTGAAGGACCTGTCTCTGGACTTAATTTACATGAGAGATAAAGACTCTCAGACTTAAGTCACTTATTTTATGAAACCTACTTCAGAGGGACATGGCTCTTTAGCAGGACAATATCTCAATAAAATACAATCTCAGAGCATTCACATAGTAAAACCCACATGCATCAATAAATAATAATACAAAAAATATGTTCTATAATTGAGGGATCACACGATCTAATTTAAAATGAAACTGATGGGGCGCCTGGGTGGCTTAGTCGGTTAAGCGTCCGACTTTCGCTTAGGTCATGAGCTCGCGGTTCGTGGGTTCGAGCCCCGCGTCGGGCTCTGTGCTGACTGCCAGCTCAGAGCCTGGAGCCTGTTTCAGAGTCTGTATCTCCTTCTCTCTCTCTGACCCTCCCCTGCTCACGCTGTCTCTCTCTCTCCTGGAGATAAATAAAACATTTAAAAAAAATAAATAAATAAAATGAAACTGATTATAAGATGCATCAAAATTTTATATAATCTAAGAAAAAGAGGTTTCCAAGTAAGCAGAAACCTGAAGCTTTTGAATTTCTTTTTAAAAAAAATCGATTATGTTGGGACACTTGACTGACTTACTTGGTAGATCCTGCAACTCTTGATCTCGGAGTTGTGAACTCACATTCCACATTGGGTATGGAGATTACTTTGTAATAAAATCCTTTTAAAAAGTTGACTACGTTAATTTCCCAAAGACTGGTACACTCCTGTTGTTACATTAATGGCTGAATTATAAGCCTTGTGTGTATTTATGTGTATTTACCTTTTTTATTGAGATAAAGTTCATGTAACATTAAACTCACTATTGCAACCGTTTTAAAGTGTGTAATGCAGAGGTATACAGTACATTCACAGTGTTATGCAATCATTATATCTAGTTCTAAGTTTTCAGCACACCGAAAGGAAACCTGTCCAGGGAGCACCCACTCCCCATCTTCCCCTCCACCAAGCCCTAACAACCACCACTGGGCTTCCTGTGACTATGGGTTTGCCTTGTCTGGACATTTCAAATACATGGATCGTCCCATATGTGACTTTTGGAGTATAGCTGTTTTTCCACTTAGCATAATGTCTTCAAGGTTCATTCTTGTATAGCAAATATCAGTACTTTGTTCCTTTTTATGGCTAAGATTCCACTGTACTGATAGATCTGATTCTGTGTATCCCTTCATCTATTGATAGCTGCTTGGGTTGTTGTCATCTTTTGGATATTGTGAATAGTGAACATTTGTGTGTGAGTTTTGTGTGAATGTCTGTTTTTAATTCCTTGGGTGTATACAACCAGGAGTGGAATTGATGGATCATGTTTTACTTTCTGAGGAGGTACCAAAACTGTTATCTGCAGTTCCCACACAATTTTACATCCCACCAGCAATGTGTAAGTGTTCTAACTTCCCCACATCCTTATAAACATATATTTTCCTTGTTTACCTAATAGACATCCTAGTAGGTGTGAAGTGGTGTCTCGTGGTTTTGGTTTGCATTTCACTAATGACAGTGAGTTTTGTTTGGCATAAACCTGTTGGCTGTTTATATTCCTCTTCGGAGAAATGTCTACTCAAACCCTTTGCCGATTTTTAAAACCAGGTTTTCAGCTCTCACCTTTTTTTTTTTTTTTTTTTTTTTTTGAGACAGAGCATAGTGAGCAAGGGGGAGAGAGAGAGAGAGAAGTGGGGCTCAAGATTTAATTTGAGAGAGAGAGGGTACAAGTGAGCAAGGGACAGAGAGAGGGAGAGATTGTTTAACAGCTCTTTATGCATTCTGATTGCTAGATCTTTATCAGTTACATGATTTACAAATGTTTTCTCCCATTTTCTGGCTTCTCTCTTCACTATTTCAATGGTATCCTTTGAAGCACAAAAGTTTTCAATTTTGAGAAAGCTCACTTTAGTTTTTCTTTTTTTATATATAGGGAAACATTTTTAAAAGTTTATTTTGAGAGAGTAGAAGCAGGGGAGGAGCAGAGAGGAGAGACAGAATCCAAGCAGGCTCTGGACTGTCAGTTCAGAATCCCATGTGGGGCTTAAACTCATAAAACATAAGATCATGAACTGAGCCAGTTATCAAGAGTCAGACACATAACTGACTGTGCCACTCAGGTGCCCCAGAAAACATCGCTGTTGTTGTTGTTTTAAGTTTATTATTTATTTTGAGAGAAAGAAAGAAAAGTGGAGAAAGAGGAAGAGAGAACCTCAAGCAGGCTACACACTCACATACTAGAGCCTGGCTCAGGGCTCAGTCCCATGAACTGTGAGATCACGGCAGACACCCAGTTAGCTGAGCTACCCAGGTGCCCCTATTGTTTTCTTTTGTTGCTTATACTTTTGATATCATAAAATCTACTGCCAAATCCAAGGTCATCAAGATTTTGCCCATATATTTTCTTCTGAACTTAATAGTTCTGACCTCAATATTAAGTCTTCTAATCCATGATCACAGGATATCTTTCCATCTTTTTTGTGTCCTCTTTAATTTCTTTTGTCAATGTGTTGTAGTTTTCAGTATAAGTCCTTTATCTCCTTAGTTATAGCTCTGCCTAAGTTGTTGGTTTTTGTTTGTTTGTTTGTTTGTTTTGGTGCTATCATATGAGATTGTTTTCTAATTTCCTTTCAAGAGTGTTCATTGTTAGTGTATAGACATGCAATGATTTTGTAAGATGATTTTGTGTCCTGCAACTTTACTGAGTTCATTGAATCATTCTAATAGGTTTTTTTGTTGTCTTTAGGGTTTTCTATATATAACAACAAGTAGTCTGCAAACAGGAACAATTCTTCCTTAAAAATTTGAATACTTATTATTTATTTTTCTTGCATAATTGCCCAATTGCTCTGACTAGGATTTCTAGTACTATATTGAATAAAAGTCGCAAGAATGGGTGGGCATCCTTGTCTTTTTCCTGATCTTACAGGAAAGTTTACAGGATTTCACTGTTGAGTGTGATGTTAACTGTAGGCATGTCATATATGGTCTTTATTATGTTGAAGTACATTCCCTACCTAGTTTATTGAGAGTTTTTATAATGAAAAGATGTTAAATTTTGTCTTCATATTTATCTTATGCTTCATCTATTGAGATGATTATATGATTTTTATCTTTCATGTAGCATATCACATTAATTGATTTGTGGATGTTAAGCCATCCTTGCATCCCTGGAATAAATCCTACTTGGTCATGGTATATGATCCTTAAAAGGTATTCTTGAATTTTGATTGCTAATATCTTGGTGAGCATTTTGTGTCTGTGTTCATCAGGAATACTGTAAGTTTCTTATGGTGTCTTTGGCTTTCATATAGGGTAATAATGCTGGCCTTGTAAAATGAGTGCAGAAGTATTCCCTCTTCTATTTTTTGGAAGCTAAAAAAGGATTCATATTAATCCTTCTTTAAATATTTTGGGAAAGCTCACCAGTGACACAATCTAGTCCTGGACTTCTGTTTGTTGGGAGGATTGAGACTAGTGATTCAATCTCCTTGCTAGTAACCTGGTCTGTTCAGATTTTCTGTTTATTGATTCAGTCTTGGTAGGTTTTACGATTCTAGGAATTCATTCATTTCTTCTAGGTTGTCCAGTTTGTTAGCATATAGTTGTTCATAGAAGTGTCTTATTATCCTTTAAATTTATGGTGTTAGTCACAATGTCCATTTCTTCCATTTATGGCTATTTTACTTGAGTCCTCTCTCTTTTCTTCTTGGTAATTAAGTCTAGCTAACGAGTTGTCTATGTCATTTGTATTTTCAAAAAACCAGCTTTAGTTTCATTCCTCTTTTCTATTGTGTTTTTAGTCTCTATTCCATTTTATTTCAGCTCTGATCTCTATTTCCTTCCTTCTGCCAACTTCAGGCTGTTATTCTTTTTTAGTGCTTTGAGGTGTAAAGTTAAATTGTTTGAGATATACTATGGGCTTTTGCTTTGTGGTTACTATGAGGCTTACATAAAACATTTTACATTTATTATAGTTTATTTTAAGCTGACAGTAGCTTTGAAAACACAAAACTTCCCCACCCCCAAATAAATTTATGATTTGGTGTCACAATTTGCATCTTTTTTACATTGTATATCCATTAAATTATTGTATTTGGAGTTATTGTTTAATATCTTTGTCTTTTAACCTTTATACTAGAGTCATAAATGATTTACCTATTCCTATTACAACATTAGAATATTCTGAATTTAACTATATATTTACCTTTACAGATGAGCTTTATATGTTTTCCTGTTACTAATATAGTGTCCTTTTGTTTCAGTCTGAAGAACTCCCTTTCACTTTTTAATTTTTTTTTTTAAGAGAGAGAGGCTGCAAGTGAGTGATGGGGCAGAAAGAGAGATGGAAGGAGGGGAGGAGGGAGAGAGAGAGAGACACGGAGGGAGGGAAATGGGACACAAGCTCACTGGAAGTGGAGATTGAGCTCACTTGATGTGGGACTCAAACTCATGAATCATGAGATCATGACCTGAGCCAAGGTCAGATGCTTAACCAACTGAGCTGCCCAGTGCCCTCCCTTTCACATTTCTGGTAAGGCTGGATCAGTGATGAACCCCTCAGTATTTGTTTGACTGAAAAACTATCTCCTTCAATTCTGAAAGACAGCTTTGCTGAGTTGAGTATTCTTGGTTGGAAGTTTTTTCTCTTAGCACTTTGAATATATCATGCCGCTCCCTCTGGCCTGCAAGGTTTATCCTGAAAAATCTGCTGATTGTCTTATGGAGGTTCCTTTGTCCTTAATTTTTGCCAATATATGTTGGTGTTGGTCTCTTTGGATTTACCTTATTTGAAACTGTCTGAGCTTCCTGCACCTGAATGTCTGTTTCTTTCCCCGGGTTAGGGAAGCTTTCAGCTATTATTTCTTTGAATAAGCTTTCTGCTCTTTTTTCTTCTTCTGGGATCCCTATTATTCATATACTGGCTTGTTTGATGGTCTCTAAAGCCATTTTCACTCTTTCATTCTCTTTTCTTTTTACTCCTCTGGTTGGAAAAATTCTACTACCCTGTCTTCAAGTTCACTAATTCTTTTGCTGCTTGATCTAGTCTTATGTTGAACCCACTCCTCTGTTGAATTTTTCAATTCAGTTATTCTTCAGCTCTGTGATTTCTGTTTGGTACTTAATTTTTTTTTTCTTTTTGTTGAAATTCTCACTTTTTTCATGCATTGATCTCCTGACCTCAGTGAGCATCTTTATGGTCATTATTTTGAATTGTCTATTAGGAAAGTCATTTATTTACATTTAATTAAGTTATATTTCTGGATATTTATCTTGTTCTTTTGTTTGGAACATATTCCTCTGTTTCCTCATTTTACTTGACACTCTGTGTTGGTTGGCTTATGTTTATTAGAAAAAATGACCACCCCATTCATCTTAATAGAATGATTCATGAAAGAGATGAACCTTGGTGGCCAGCCCAGCATGAGCTCCTAATTGTCTCTCAAACATTTGTGATTGTCCAAGCCTCCTTCTTTTTCTTAGTGGCTCCCAGTATTTGAGGGTGTGCCAAGATCTGCCAGTGAGCAAATGGGGAGGATTGCAGTCAACACCTATATATATGCAGGCTGATTAGAAGCTGGATCCTCAGGCAACAGCTGGGAAAATATGTGTTTTTTAGCCTCTTCCAGGAAGAACTGGGAGGTGGGAATTTTTGCCTGCTTTCTCTGAGGCAGCTGTATGTATTGACTGCTCTCTCTTTGCTGAGCTAGGAGTAGGGACCTAGGGTATTTACCAGCCCAAGCTGCCACTTCCATTCACTGCTAGTTGGGTAGACTATACCAGACCCTTCAGAACTCCAGGACTGGCAAGGCAGATGCCAGTTCTTTGGGCAGTCAGAGAAAAGTTGGGGTGCTGGATGCAAGGATAATTTCTTTTTCTCTTGAGGGGGGAACTCAGAACTAGGGTTTTTTATCTGTACACTCTGTGATGAGCAGGGAGGAGGATCAATGGCATCTACCAGCCCACACCATCTGTTCTCCTCAGGCTAGACCCTATTAGACCTGTCAGAACTCCAAGGTCGGCAAGACAGAAGCCAGTCCAATGGAGAGCCAGTCAGTAAAGTTCAGGCACTGGATACATGAACTAACTCCTTCTTTGGGTGAACTAACTCTATGGGTGAAGCTGGGAGCCGGAAGATCTCTTCTTGATTTTATGGTGCGGTGCCAGGGGCAGGGTCTCCAGCAAGGTTGTTTAAAATCTCTCTACAGGCTCTCATAAGCTTGGATTTGTGTTGTTCCAAGATGCAGGAACACCTGGAACATTATTTTCTGATTTTTCACATAAGAGACTTGTCCACAAATTGTTGTTGAATCGGTGTATTTCTGGAAGGAAAAAGGGTCCAAGGTTTCCTACTTTGCCACCTTGCTGATGTCCAAAATCCTTCACTTTCTTTCTGATTTTAATAATTTGAGTCATATTTTTTTCTTCTTTTTCTGGTAAGATAAGCTAAATGTTTATAATTTTTGGTTAATCTTTTTAAAGAACCAAGTTTTGGATTTGTTAATTCTCTGAAGTGCTTTTCTGTTCTATGTTTTGTTTATTTTTGGCTCTAATTTTATTATTTCCTCACTTCTTCTAGCTTTGGGTTTAGCTTACTCTTCTTTTTTTTAAGTTTCCTAAGGTGTAAAGTCATTGCTTTCAGATCTTTTTTCATCCATTTTTAATGTACACATTTATAGCTATAAATGTACCTCTGAACACTGCTTTCACTGTATCCTGTAAGTTTGAGCTTCCTGTGTTATTGTGTTGATTTCTGTGTAAGTATTTTCTAATTGTTACTATAATTTTTTCTTTTATCCATTGGTTCTTTAACAGAATGTTGTTTAATTTCCACACATATGTGAATATCCCAGGGTTTTGTTGTTGTTGTTGTTATGATTTCTAGCTTCTATTCAGTATACTCAGAGAAGACCTTATGGTTTCAGTCTTTTAAATATTGAGATATGGCCTGACATATTGTCTGTCTTTTGGAGTATTTCATTAGTACTTGATAAGAATGCTGTTGTTGGGTGGAGTATTGTGCAGATGCCCTTTAGGGCTAGTGGTATATATACCCTTCATGTAACTCTATTTTCTTATTGACCTTCATTCTATATTTCTACTCATCATTAAAGATGAGGTATTTGGTATCCAACTATTACTGAGGAGTTGTTGATTTCTCCCTTTACTTCTGTCAATATTTGTTGATATATTTTGGGACTCTACTGTTTAGTTCATGTATATTTAAAACTGGTGTATTTGGGGGGCACCTGGGTGCCTCACTTGGTTAAGTTTCCAGCTCTTGATCTTGGCTCAAGCCATGATCTCACCGTTTGTGAGTTCGAGCCCTGCACTGGGCTCTGCACTGGCAGTGCAGAGTCTGTTTGGGAGTCTCTCCCTTTCTACCCTTCCCCTGCATTCACTCTCCCTCTCTGTCTCTCCTTCTTCCCCCCATTCTCCCTCTCTCTCTGTCCCTCCTCCCTCAAAATAAATAAGTAAACTTATCGGTATATTTTTTCTGATGGATTGACTTTTTAAATCAACATTTAATGTATTTCTTTGTCTCCTATAACAAGTTTTGACAATCTGTCTTGTTTGGTATTAGTATAAACACCCCAGCTTTTGTTATTTGCATGATTACTGATTAGGAAGCATTTCTGTTATTTTGCTATTTTTTTCTATAAGTTTCATATCTTTATTGTTACTGAATTCTTTCAACACGCCTTCTTTTGCTCAAACAATCTTTTTCTAATGTACAATTTCTCCCACATCATGTGTCATCTTTATTTATTACATAAAAAAAGTATAAGGTATAAAAAGTGAGATGATTTGCCTAGGGTCACACAAAATTCTCTTTATTTCAGAAAATCTTATTGAGTATATAAAGTATATTGGTATATAAAGAGAAGAGTTAGAGATACTAAAGGAAAAAAGTCTCACAGCCCTTAACTCCTAATGTTTGCATCTATTAAAGGAGACCAAATTTTCTTTTGTATTTAAATCTGAAAGGTTTACCTGCTGCCTTCCTCTTTTTATTTTACATTTAAAATTAATACACTTCGGGGCGCCTGGGTGGCACAGTAGGTTGAGCGTCCGACTTCGGCTCAGGTCATGGTCTCACGGTTTGTGGGTTCGAGCCCTGAGTTGGGCTCTGTGCTGACAGCTTGGAGCCTGGAGCCTGTTTCGGATTCTGTGTCTCCCTCTCTCTGTGACCCTCCCATGCTCATGTTGTCTCTGAGAAATAAGTTTAAAAACATTAAAAAAATAAAAATAAAGTTAATACACTTCAATTTTTTGAAGAATGGTTTTAGGTACACAGAAATAGTGGAAAATAGAGAATTCTCCTATATTCCCTCTCTCCTCTTCACCCCTCATAATCCCCCACACCACAAGCTGTACCAATATGGTACATTTTGTACATCTTATTTTATTTATTTATTTATTTATTTATTTATTTATTTATTTATTTATTTTAAAATATTGATTTTGAGAGAGAGAGTGCATGAGCAGGGGAGGAATAGAGAGAGAGGGAGAGAGAGAATCCCAATCTGCTATCAGCGCAGAGCCCAACAAGTGGCTCAAACTCACACACCATGAGAACGTGGCCTGAGCCAAAACCAAGATTCAGATGCTTAACCGACTGAGCCACCCAGGTGCTCCATTTTTCACAATCTGTGCAAACGCTGACACATTACATTAGGGTCTGTTCCTGTGTTGTACCTTCTCTGGGTTTAGACAAATGTACCCACCACTGCAGTATGGTAAAGAATCATATCAAATCCTCTGTGATCCACCCATTCATCCCTCTCTCTTTCCCTGGTAACCACTGATCTTTTTGTCCTTATAGTTTTATATTTTCCAGAATGTCATATAGTTGGAATCATACAACAGGCTGTGCCCTTTTAAGATTGTCTTCTTTCACTTAGTAATATGTGTTCCTCCACAACTCTTCATGGCTTGACAGCTCATTCTTTTTAATGTTGAATAACATTCCATTGTAGGAGCGAACCAGTTTATTTATCTATATAAGGGATACCTTCTAAACACCATTTTGATTTCCTTCTTATTTCTATTTCTGTATATTCTTAAGGTTTTTTTCTCAGTGGTTGCCCTGGGGATTACTATTAATATTTAACTTTGTAATGACCAAGTCTTTAATGAATACCAACTAAGTTTCAGTAGTATATAAAAACTATTACTTTAAAACTCTGTTGTCCCTCCTGTTATTTCATATCACATATTTTGTGCCTATTAACACAGATTTTAATTATTCTTTTATGCACTTACCTTTTACTTATTTGTTTGCAATATACATTTTTTAAAAAAATTGAGATCTAACTGATCTATAATATTATGTAAGTTTTAATATGTACCACATACTGATTTGATACATTTATATAGCAACATGATTTCCACTGTAGCATTGGCTAACACCTCTGTCACACTACAAATTATCATTTCTTCTTGTGGTAGGAAAAATTAAGACGTAGTCTCTTACCAAGTTTAATGTTTATAATACAGTTTTGTTGTGTGTAATCACTGCTCTATGTATGAGATCTCCAGGACTTATTTATCTACTAGTTATAAGTATGTACCCTTAAACAACATCTGTCCTATTCCCTTATCCCCTCTCCCTGGTAACCATAATTCCATTCTCTGGTGTGTGTGTGTGTGTGTGTGTGTGTGTGTGTGTGTGTGTTCAGTGCTTTCTAGATTGCACATATAAGAGATGTCATACAGTATCTTTCTGGGTCTGACTTATCTCACTTAGCATAATGTCCTCGAGGTCTATCCATGTTGGTGCAAATGGCCATATTTCCTTTTATCTCATGGCTGAGTAGTGCTCCATTGTTTATATAGACTACATCTTCTTTATCCGCTCTCTGTTAAAGGACACTTAGGTTGTGTCCATGTCTTGGCTATTGTGAATAATGCTGCAATAAACACAATGGTGTGTATATGTCTTTTATAACCTGTTTTCATTTCCTTTGGATATATACACAGAAGTAGTAATTTTATTTTTGATTTTTCAGGAAGATACATACAGTTCTCCATAATAGCTGAACCAGTATACAATCTTGCCAACAGTGCACAAGTGTTCCCTTTTTGCCTACATCCTTATGTGGATACAAGATATACTTGTATCTCTTGTCTTCTTGAGGATAGCCATTTTGACAGGAGTGAGGTGATATCTCATTGTAGTTGTGATTTACATTTATCTGATGAGTAGTGAGTGATGTTGAGCACCTTTTCATTTACCTGTTGGCCATTTGGATGTCTTCATTGAAAAAAATTAACTTTGGTTTCTCCTCTCTGTTTTAACCAAATTTTAACATTATTAAGTTGTATAAGATCTTTTTGAATTTTGGATACATGGTTTGCAAAAAATTATCTCCAATTCCAGAGGTTGCCTTTTGATTTTGTCCACTGTTTCTTTTGCAGTACAGAAGCTTTTAAGTTTGATATAATCCACTTGTGGAAATTTCCCTTTATTGTTTGTGCTTTTGGTGTCATGTCCACAAAAGCATTGTCAACACTAATGTTGAGGGTCTTCTTTATGTTTTCTTGTAGGAGTTTTATGGTTTCAGGTCTTATGTTTGAGTCTTTGATCCATTTCAAGTTAATTATTATGAGTGGCATAAAATGGGGGTCCAGTTTTAATTTTTTGGTATGTGGTCATTCAGTTTCCCAACATTATTTGAAGAGACAATCCTTTCCCAATTGGACATTCTTGGCTTCCTTATAAATACTAGTTAGCCATATATGCAGGGGTTTAATTCTAGGGTCTCTATTCTATTTCATTGGCTTATGTGTCTATTTTTATTACAGTACCATACTATTTTAATTACTATAGCTTACTAGTATAGTTTAAATCAAGAAGTGTGATCCTTTTGGGTTTTTATTTCCCCTCATTTTTGCTTTAGCTATTTGGGCTCTTCTTTTGTTTTTTAAGTTTTTTTTTAAACTCTCTTGTTTTTTCTTTTCTTTTTTATTTTTTTAATGTTTTATTTATTTTTGAGAGAGAGAGAGAGAGGAGAGAGAGAGCGTGAGCAGGGGAGGGTCAGAGAAAGAGGGAGTTACAGAATCTGAAGCAGACTTCAGGCTCTGAGCTAGCTGTCAGCACAGAGCCTGACGCGGGAGCCTGATGCAGGGCTCAAACCCGCGAACCATGAGATCATGACCTGAGCCCAAGTCGGACGCTTAACCAACTGAGCCACCCAGGTGCCCCTAAGCCCTTCTGTTGTTCTATACAAATTTGCCATACATAATGCCACTGGAATTTTAATACTGATCACAGGGTATGTATAGAGTTGGATATATTAACTTTCTCATCGTCATTATTTAAAAATCTATCCAGAATTTAAAAATTTTTAATTGTATTTTTTTTAACATTTGTATATTTTAAGAGAGAGAGAGAGAGAGAACAGTTGTGTGCGCAAGCACAATGGGAGGAGAGAGAGGGAGAGACAGAATATCAAGTGCAGAGCCTGACAGAGGGCTTGAACTCACGAACCATGAGATAATGACCTGAGCCGAAATCAAGAGTCAGACACAACTGACTGAGCCACACAGGTGTCCCTAAATTGTATTTCTTTTAACTGAAGTAGAGTTAACATACAATATTACACGAGTTTCAGGTGTACAACATAGTGATTTGACAACTCTGTTCACTGTGTTATATTCACAAGTGTAGCTACAGTGTCACCATTAACTGTATTCCCTGTGCTGTGCCTTTTATCCACAAGGCTTATTCATTCCATAACTGGAAGACTGTGTCGCCCACTGCCCTTCACCCATTCTGTCCATCCTTCCACCCTTCCCCCCCTTACAATTATTAGTTTGTTCTCTGTGTTTATGGGTCTGTTTCTGCTTTTCATTTGTTTATTTGTTTTTTTAGAATCCACATGTAAGTGAAACTATATGGAATATGTCTTTCTCCAACTTGTTTCATTAATGGGTAAACCATGTTATTACAAATGTGGCAAGGTCTCATTCTTTTTTATGGCTGAGTAATATTGCAGTGAGTGTGCCTGTGGGCACATGTGCGCGTGCGCATGTGTGTGTGTATACACCATATCTTCTTTATTTATTTATCAATCAGTGGACACTTGTGTTATAATAATGTTGCAGGAAGCACCTGGGTTGCTCAGTTGGTTAAGCATCTGACTTTGGCTCGGGTCACGATCTCACAGTTCATGGTTTGAGCCCTACATCGGGCTCAAACCATGAACTCACAGTCTGGAGCCTGCTTCAGATTCTGTGTCTCCCTCTCTCTCTGCCCTTTCCCCACTCATGCTCTGTCTGTCTCATGACTGAATAAATGTTTAAAAAAATTTAAAAACACACTTTTAAAAAAAAAGAATGCTGCAATAAACATAAAGATGCATGTATCTTTTCAAATTAGTGTTGTTTTTTTTTTTCAGTAAATACCCAGTGGTGGAATTACTGGATCAAATGGTAGCTCTATTTTTAAATTTTGAGGAACCTACATACTGTTTTACACAATAGCTACGCCAATTTATATTCCCATTAATAGTGCACAAGGGTTCTTTTTCTCCACATCCTTGCCAACACTTGTTTTTTCTTGTCTTCTTGATTCTAGCCATCCTGACAAGTGTAAGGTGACATCTTATTTGCATCTCCCTGATGATTAGTGATGTTGAGCATCTTTTCATGTGTCTGTTTATTATCTTCTATGGAAAAATGGCTATTCAGGTCTTCAGCCAATTTTTAAATCAGATTTTTGGGGTTTTTTTTTTTGGTGCTGAGTTGTATAATTTCTTTATATATTTTGGATATTAACCCCTTATTGTATACATCATTTACAAATATCTTCTCCCATTCAGTAGGTTGACTTTTTGCTTTGTTTATGGTTTCCTTTGCTGTGCAAAAGCCTTTATTTTGATGTAGTCCCAATAGTTTATTTTTGCTTTTGTTTCACTTGTGTCAGGAGACATATCTAGAAAAATATTTCTATGGTGAGTGTCAAAGAAAGCCCAGAAATAAATGCATGCTTATATGGGCAACTAATCTGTGACACAGGAGGCAAGAATATACATTATGGGAAAGACAGTATCTTCAAGAAATAGTGTTGGAAAAACTGGACAGGATGCAAAACAAACTGAACAGATACATGCAAAAGACTACTTTCTCACACCATACACAAAAATAAACTGAAAATGGATTAAAGATCTAAGTGTGACACCTGAAGCCATAAAACTCCTAGAAGAAAATATGGGCAGTAATTATATATAGTATCCTGTCATCTGCAAATAGTGAAAGTTTGACTTCTTCCTTAGTGATTCACATGGCTTTTGTTTCTTTTCATTGTCTGACTATAGTGTGGCTTCAGACTTCCAGCACTATGTTAAATAATAACGGTGAGAGTGGACATTCCTGTCTTATTCCTGCCTTAGGGGAAAAGCTCTCATTTTTCCCCACTGTATGGTGTTCATTGCGAGTTCTTCATGTAAGACCTTTATTATGTTATGTTCCCTCTAAATCTACTTTGTTGAGGTTTTTTTTTTTTTTTTAAATCATGAGTGGATGTACTTTGTAGAAAGCTTTTTTTTTTTTTAAATTTTTTTAAGGTTTTTTTTTTTTTTTTTTTTATTTCTAGAGAGAGAGCGAGCGTGAGCAGGGGAGGGTCAGAGAGAGAGGGAGTCACAGACTGAAACAGGCTCCAGGCTCTGAGCTGGCAGTCAGCACAGAGCCCGACGCGGGGCTCGAACCCACGAACTGTGAGATCATGACCTAAGCGAAAGTCGGACGCTTAACCGACTAAGCCACCCAGGCGCCCCGAAAGCTTTTTTTTTTTTAAATTTGTTTAAATATCATATGGTTTTTATCCTTTCTGTTACTGATGTCATGTATCATGTTGATTGACTCATGAATATAGCCTTTATTTTAATGGTTACCTTAAATGCCTGAAGCCAGAAGTATGTATGTATATGTACACACACACACACACACACACAGACACACACACACTCTACACTCTTAGTTTTTGCAGATTGTGTGTTGGGATACTCCTTTAATGCTTAGCTAGGCTTTTTAAAATTAATTCTGCCTTAGCTTTCACTTCCTGAATGAGTGGAGCATGAAGTTCAGCCAGAAGTGAAAGACGGGGGGTATTCTCCGGTCCTGCGTATGCAGCCCGCCCGGTGCATGCCTGCGGACTTCCTGATTTCCTGGAATATGCAGGAGCTTGTAGAGCCCTTCTCCCCTGGGTATCTCCTTTTACAGAATCTTCCTTCCCCAGGGTTTGGTCTCTTTCACTTGTCTTAGGCTACTAAAGCCGGTAGCTTTGCTCCTACTTGCTTTTAGCAAATGCCACCCCTTGCTGCAGTCCCTCAGGGGGTCACTGGAGAGATCCAAATACAGGCGGTCAGTTCACTGAGAACAGTCTGAATCGCTCCGTCTGGCACTGCAGCCACACCTGGAGCTGTCTGCTTGACTGCCAGCGAGGCGGAGGGCGGGGACAGCGCGCGGGAAATGTAAAATGCCACCACGCTGTGTGCTGGCACTGGAGCGGCTTCTTTCTTCATTGTGCTTTCCTCCCAAGTTTCTGGCCAGACTTTAGACTTCTACGAAAGTTAATTCTGACAGGTTTGTCAGTTGTTGCTGTGGAGGGAGAGATCCCTGGTATTCCCTACTCCACTACTTTTAGGGACTTGGCTCCTCTCATTTTCTTAAAATTACCAAGTTGTACTCTTATAAAGAACTTAGTCTCCTACAGACATTGATTTTAATAATATATCACATGAATGCATATGTCAACAGGAAAATATAAGCCGGGTACATGGCTTATGACATTTCTACACTTCACATTCACCGTTTTCCTCCTCTCAATCACTTTTCAATTGTCATTGATGGTTGGGCTCTTTTCCACAACATTGCTGTCCATTCCACCGTGAGAGTTTTTTGTTTTTTTTTTTTAATTTTTTTTAATGTTTTATTTATTTCTAGGAGAGAGAGAGAGACAGCGTGAGCAGGGGAGGGTCAGAGAGAGAGGGAGTCACAGATTGAAGCAGGCTCCAGGCTCTGAGCTGGCAGTCAGCACAGAGCCCGACGCGGGGCTCGAACCCACGAACTGCGAGATCATGACCTAAGCGAAAGTGCCGCTTAACTGACTAAGCCACCCAGGTGCCCCCCACCGTGAGAGTTTTTGATGTGGAATCCCTTAAAGGCACACTGTCTGTCACCACTCCCAGGACTCACTCCCAGCCTGACACCCCATGCAAACAATGACAAACACCCCAACTGACACGTTGGCCGATGCTGATTGTCGTATGAATCTCAATGTCAACAAAATATGAAAAATATACATCTAATAATTGGCAATATGTGGGATGTATGTTTCTGAGAAGCCAGATGAGGAAATGATTAGTTTGGCTAAAAAAAAGTCACAGAAGGCGACAGAAAGGTGCCATTTTGGTAGGGCTAGAGAGTTGATGGAAGGACGCGGCCAGCCAAGCAGCAGAGGAAGAGCCCTGTCAGCAGAGCCCTCAGCGTCACACATGGGGCACCAGGCAGGTCTGGAGGCTATTCAAAGTTGAGTCACGGGTCAGTTGTTTGTGGTAGGAAACGGATTGAAAAAAGTGGGCAGTGGAGAGGTCACACTTAGAAAGTGAAACACTACTGGCTTAGCAAAGAACTTTTCAGAAGATTCTAAGGAACATAGTAATGTGATATCTTCCTCTTCAAAGACTGCTTGGAGGCCATGAGCGAAATGGATTGATTTTGGGTGGGCAAAGTGCCACCCAGGGTGTGGCTGAGGAGGTGGGCTGTGGCAAGGAAGACAGGCAGGTGTGGCTGACGTGGGATAAGTCCACGTCACAAGAAAACAGGTTGGGGAGGCAAACCGCCTCTCCTTTGTGTTTTTATTAGTGGGATTGTGAGCAAATTTTACATGACAGCTTGGACAACTGACCCACATAAGCAAATACCTGGCTCTCTGTGATCTGGGGGCTCGCTGTCATAAATTACAGGGGCTGAGGTGAATGCAGCAATTTTTACCAATCATAGTAGGTTTTTAATAAGATACATAAATATGTGTGACCCCAGCACACATGGACCTTGTGTTTTCATCACTTTAACCCCTGTCTTGCCTTTTCAAAACTAATATATTTGAATAAGGTTTATCGAAAAAAGTCTGTATTTGTAATCTCACTGTTGTCTGAGACAAAACAGGCAGAAATATACCAGGAAGTTAAAATAAGCCTAAGGCAGGTTAACAATACATCTAATGTGATAGTTGAGAATAATAATCTAAAGAGGGCGCTGAAGTCAACAGTGTCTCTCTTGAAACTTCCTTTTCACATTTTTGATAGCACTGCTCACAGAACATTTGCACTGTTTCAGACTTTAACTTGGAGGAGACCTGTTCTTGTTCACATCCTGTGCCACAGGAAGCACCCAAAAATGGTCTCTCATCAGAACAGAGTTCTGGTCACTGTTATAAATGTGCAGGAGGAACTCCAATGGACTTTCTAATTCTGACAGTGCTCAACAATACTAGAGCATATTTTAAGCATTTTCAGCTTCCTGAATTTCTAATGTGTTTAGAAAGTCCACAGGGAGTGGACTTCATCTGAATATCTCAACTGTGCTCAGCATAGGTGCAGCCTCATAAACATGGGAATCCAATGCTCCCAATGTTTTGAAGGAATGCTTTCCTACTTGATGCCTTCATTTCGGCAGTCATCAGAATACCAGACTCAAGAAGGCTCAAGTAATTACTTGAAACAGATCCCTAACGATGAGAAATGATGAACAAATAGGTATTTATCTTGAGTAAATTTATAGTAGAGCTGGGAAAGGGCAGAAAGAGAAGATGTTTAAGAAAGGACTATGAACTACTGTCAAAAATCCCTTCAACTTTAGATTGTTTTATTATTTTTTAGAAAAGCCTTTAATTTGCCCTAAAATGTCACAACAAATCCATAGTTTACTAGTCATGGACCCCTCTCTCTCCTTCTGGAAAAGGGAAAAATTTTTTGAAATCTAAAAGTTATTATTTGTGCATAATACATTTTTTTTTACAAATAGTTTATTGTCAAATTAGTTTCCACATGCATAATACATTTTTAAAAATGTTGGCCTAGCATCCCTTTAAAACTCAATCCTAATCTGATATTTGAATCTACTAATTATCTCACTGAATAATTTTCATAAGAGTATGGTTCCTCCGTATATTCATTTTGCATCCTCTGATTGGAGAGAGCTTCGATAGTGTTTCTGAGTTCCTAAAAAAATAAGAACCAAGACATATATATGTCCTAGGCTTTTCTTTGTTTATGCATGAGCCCACACTATACGTGTCCCTGGGTTTTACCCTAGGAAATGAATCAATAGTGTAACATAAACATCATGTGGCCTCCAAGTGATTCTAAAGCAACATGTTTGTCCTTGTAGAAAATCTATAAAACATCCACAGAACTTCATTAGAAATCACCTCTGGAACTGCCCGCAGAGAGCAGTTTGTGGAGCATTAGGTGTTTGGCGCCGAAGTCTGGTGAGTGAGAAGCCGAAGCCAAGCACTGAGGTGAGAATGAGGCCACGTTTGAATAAGGGCAGTGATTTAATAAATGGAGTTGACCAGAAATGCCTGCCCCAAATTGCAGGAAACTCAAGGAACAAAATCAATCCATACTGTGTCTTCACGCACTTCACAGTATAAAGAGCTAGCAATTTAATACTCTGTCAGAGCTGCTCGTGCAAATCTCGTTCTCCTAAAGAGGACCCAACTGCTTTAGATTCAGAAGGACTTCTTTTTGGAATACCGAGCACAGAGAAAAGAGCCAGGAACTGAAAATAGGACTGGAGCAAGGCACCGCCGCAAGATGGCACTGCTGCCGCAGGCCTAGCGCGAACGCCAGTGCGCGGGAGCTCGCGGGAAGCGCGGGGTCCGAGCCGGCCGTCGGGCCTGGCGGGGCCCGCGCGCGCTGGAGCCGCTTGCATTTAGCGCGGCCGGCCGCTCAAGCGTACGTCGTGACCCCACCTCTCCCCTCTGCTGCGTCCCGCTGTCCCTGCGGCCTCCGGCCGCGACGCCGACCCTCGACCCGGAGCCTCGACCCTAGGGCCAAATTGGGCCCCGAATTCCCGGAATCGCGCGAGGCAGCCCCCACTGCGCCCTCCTCGCCGCTCGGGACGCAGACCAGGGTCCTCAGGGCCGGAGCCGTGGCTGGAGCACGTCTCCGCGCTCTGTCCTCGGTCCCGCAGTCGCCCTCCCCCAGTTTGAGCTCCCTCTGACAACAGGAACCGGCCCGGGACACGCGCGCCGCAGCCAAGTCCTGGTTTTGATTTCACTGCCGCTCCAAAGAGCGAAGTGGCTCCAAACCCAACAAACAGGAAGGAAAGAAGGAGTCGGAGTGCGGGCAGAGGGAGGGTCATTCCCAGCAGAGGCGCCCGGGCCGGGCCGGGGGCGGGGAGGAAGTGCTGCCCCTTCCCCTCCAGCGCCGGACGCGGCGGGGGTGGGGGCAGCGAGAGGACGGCGGCCGGGGAAGAGGGGGGGCTCGGGGGCGGCTCCGGGGCCGGGCGGGGTGCTCGGGGCGGGGTCTCCCTGGACGCCACCGCCCGCCGCCCCCTCCCCGCGGCCCCGGGGCGCCCCCGCGGCTCTGGAGCCGGGGCGGGGCGTGTGCGTCAGCTCGGGCTAGAAAAGGCGGCGGGGCCCGGCCCAGCGAGGTGACAGCCACGCTCGGACACGGAGGCCGGCCCGACGCCGCCATGAGCGCCGCGCTCTTCAGCCTGGACGGCCCGGCGCGCGGCGCGCCCTGGCCCGCGGAGCCCGCGCCCTTTTACGAGCCGGGCCGGGCGGGCAAGCCAGGACGCGGGAGCGAGTCAGGAAGCCTGGCCGAGCCGGGCGCCATGGCTCCTGCCATGTACGACGACGAGAGCGCCATCGACTTCAGCGCTTACATCGACTCCATGGCCGCCGTGCCCACCCTAGAGCTGTGCCACGACGAGCTCTTCGCCGACCTCTTCAACAGCAACCACAAGGCGGGCGCGGCGGGCGCCGCCGCGGGAGCCCTGGAGCTGCTGCCTGGCGGTCTCGCGCGTCCCCACGGCCCGGGCACCGGCGCCCCGCGTCCGCTCAAGCGCGAGCCCGACTGGGGCGACGGCGACGCGCCCGGCTCGCTGCTGCCGGCGCAGGTGGCCGCGTGTGCGCAGACGGTGGTGAGCCTGGCGGCCGCCGCGCAGCCCACGCCGCCCACGTCGCCCGAACCGCAGCGCTGCAGCCCGGGGCCGAGTCCCGCCCCAGGCCCGGCCCGGGAGAAGAGCGCGGGCAAGAGGGGCCCGGACCGCGGCAGCCCGGAGTACAGGCAGCGGCGCGAGCGCAACAACATCGCCGTGCGCAAGAGCCGCGACAAGGCCAAGCGGCGCAACCAGGAGATGCAGCAGAAGCTGGTGGAGCTGTCGGCCGAAAACGAGAAGCTGCACCAGCGCGTGGAGCAGCTCACGCGGGACCTGGCCGGCCTCCGGCAGTTCTTCAAGCAGCTGCCCAGTCCGCCCTTCCTGCCGGCCTCCGGGGCCACCGACTGCCGGTAACGCGCGGCCCGGGGGCGGGAGAGACTCACCAACGACCGATACCTCAGACCCGACGGGCCCGGGAGCCGAGCGCGCCCCGCCTGGACGCCGGCGGCAGTTTCTTTGGGACGCACGAGTGGAGGAGCCTACAGCCTGGACTTAACCACCACTGAACTTCAAGAGAAGCTATAGGTGTTTATTTCCCCTTAAATTATTTTTATAATGGTAGCTTTTCTACATCTTATTCCTGTTGATGCAGCTAAGGTACATTTGTAAAAAAGAAAAAAGAAAAAGACTTTTCAGACAAACCCTTTGTATCGTAGGTCAGAGGAAAAGACTGAGCATGATCACTTTTTTATATTAATTTTTACAGCATTTGTAAGAATAAAGAAGCATTTAAAACCACCCGATTTCCGTATTCACAGTGACTTCTGAATGCTGGTGGCCCCAGGACCTCGCTGGGGAAGGGCACATTCCAGTGCCAGGCGTGCAGCAAGGCACCAGGGAGGCCGCGGGACCCAGGTGTGTGTCACTGAGGGGGAACGGAGTCTCTTAGAAAAGGGCATCTGCTTTGCTTTTGAAACCTGCCAGAGTCCACCTCCAGATGTTCTATTTATCCAATATCGGGGAAGCCCGGTAACCTCGTGCTAAGCTAGCAGCTTTCTGGTGGAAGGTTCTCCCAGAGAACACCTGGACTTGGGGAGGACGCTGGCTCGATGACCACTCCTGCAGTTGATTTAGGGGCTCTTGGATAGAGAAGAGCCGAAGGGCTCCCTAACTTCAGTTGGCTGCTCCAGGGGTGAGGGGTGCGGGGAGGGGCTCAGGCTGTCCCAACAGCATGTCTAAGTCTTCTTTGGCTTTCATGGGACTTTGCTTTCACTTTTCTCAGTCTTAGGTACAGCTTCCAGTAGATTTTGAAAGTGGGTGTAAATATATAATAGTTCTGCAGTAGATGCAGAAGACAGTCAAAAAGCTACTCAAAACCAGCAGTCCTGCCAGTCATTGTAATGTCTCAAAGCTTAATCGAGACAAATAGAGCCGTTAGCCTTTCCCCCAATTAGAGCGGGCACTAGGCACCCTTTCTTGCTCTGAACTGCTAGGTCTGTCTTATGTAATTAACCTTGGTCCATCATGATTATACTGTTATAAAGGAAGAAACAAAATCTTTATTGTCTAAAGACAATTTATTAATCATTTCATGTTAATTTAAATCTCTGCCAACAATAACCAATCACTCCTCTTGAGTCTGTAATATTGGCTCTCTGTGCACAGTACCCATCATGATTAAACAGGCCTATCTTTCTGTCCAGTACGGCAATAATCAGACCAGGTAACTTATCTATACTTTATGGGTAACAGTTTTAAAAACTTAAAAATTACAAATGAACAGAATTTTATTTTCTTGCTGTTTTAATACTGCCTAAGATGAAATACAAAGTGAAGACCAAGCTTATTTAAGTTTTAATATAACATGTTCCCAAGTTTGCAGAAAGGTCATAAAATATAACTGTAGAAAAAAGTACTTTGATGTATACTTTACAAAATTATCTTACTAACATTTGCCCCAGAAAAAAAATCTAAGTTCCATTTCAAGATCATACAGTATATTTGCTCTGCCTTTAGTTAACAAATAACTACCCCAAACCACCACCTCCACCACCACCGTGACTGCATCACAAAGTTCACGCTCCTATGGCAACTGGCAGTGTTGGGAAGAGGCTCTTCCTGCAGTCAGGAGCTCAATTTCCTCCAATCCAACGCAGCTAGCTGGGTGGGTGGTTATGGACTGGACAAAACAATTCAACAACCCCACCTCCTTTCCGAGGACGCTCTTCACTTCATAATTCTGCAGTGACAGAAGGCATGCTGGTTAAAGCAAACAGAGCTGGCCCTGGACGTTCTGTTCCCAACAGTACAGAACACTACAGAGCAGAGCAGAAGGTCCTTTCCTTAGTCTGTGACCTTCCACTTTTCAAATGGTGAGAACAGGGTAAGGAGGAAAATAAGGGCTTGAAAAAAGCCCTATTTATTATGGCAAATGAAGGAACTCCTTTTTTTTCCCTGATATTAGTGGATGCAGTGACAAGGATGTCCCAGCTGGCTGTCCTAGGAGAGGAACTGGGGGACTGACATACAAAGGGAGGTGCCCTGTTCTCTAGTGGGAAGGCTGGGGGCGGGGCATGCATCACGCTTGCAGCTGTCTCCCACTTCCTTTGGGACACTTCCCCAATCGAGCAACACTTCTGGTCAAAGGATTTCCTGGTACTTTGCCCCAAACTTCCCTCCTTACTAGGATCCTGTTTTTTCTAAAGTAACTCGTCTAGGGCCTAACATGTCTGTGTTGTAGAAAGCTTTTACTTCACATTGTTTGATGAGTATCTTACAGTGATTGGTTAATCACAGGCAGGTTTCAGCTCTAGATGAGAACTCAGGACACTGGCCAGCACGGGTACCAGGTGCACAGTCATGTGCTGGGAAGGTGTGGCAGCTCTCAAACCTCAGAACACTTTCTTCTTGGGGTAGAAGTGGGACTGAAAATAAAGAGTGGCTCAAACGCACTGGAATGAATCCTGTCTCTGGCTTTTCCAGAGACTGAAGCCCTAGAAGGTAATAGGTTTTTCAGAGACTCTTGCTGCCACTTGCAGAATACTATCTGAGGTATGCCACCCATCCTCTGTGCAAGACCCCTGACACAACTCTACAGTAGCCCAGTTCTGTATGTTTTGGCTCACCCCTTTCATCATTAATGTGTTTTGGCAAAGGAGATTGGGGCTGGAGGGCTCTGACAACATGGCGAACATAGGCACATGTCTGTGGCTCCTCGGTGCTCTCCCATCAAAGGCGGGCTGCCCTGGATCCTGGGCTGGGCTCAGTGACTACTTCTCATGAAAGTATGGTGGAAAGGACAGAGTGGCATCCCAGCTAGGTCAGGAAGGTACCCAGCTCCTGCCTATCTCTGTTGGGATCCAGACACATATTGTGAGAGAATCTAGACTGTGGCTGTCTGGCCAGAGCCTGAGAAGGTTCCAAGCAAAGGAGCACAACAGTCAGCTGGGGACTGAAGGGTGTTGTGACTCTAGCCTAGCCTTTGGGGCATCAGCTGATGCCCCATATGTGGAGCTGTCCTGGCAGAGCCCTATCCAAACTGCAGGCCAGTGTGCAGAGTAAGTATGGAGGCCAACTAAGCTTTGGGATGGTTGGTTTTGAAGCAGTAACATCAGGATCAGTCTGGGGTGTGAGCACTGCTCTAATGCCAATCCACTGTGATCGTTTTGCTTTCCTGTGTTTTAAGGAAGGCAAATTGCAACACACCTAGCCTATTCAATGTGATCAGAAGAGTTGTGGCTTCTTCAGTGGTTTAATGGAGGGATGGGCGAGTAGGGAAAGTCAAGACAGGGAAAGGGGAAAGAGGGGTCTCTGGGTGGCTCAGCCAGTTAAGTGTCCAACTCTTGATTTCAGCTCAGGTCATGGTCCCAAGGTCATGGGATTGAGCCCTGCATCAGGCTCTGTGCTGAGTGTGGAGCCTGCTTGTGATTCTGTCTGTCTCTGTCTCTCTCTGTTTCTGTCTCTCTCTCTCCCCCTCTCTGCCCCTCTTCTGCACACACACTCTCTCTAAAACAGAAACAAAAACAAAAACAGACAGATGAAGCGGCAGGACTAAAGTCTCTGACTGGACAACCATGGCTGAGGCCTTCCTCTGCCCAGCTCATCTGTGACATGGATGTTAGGTTCATGGCCCACTGCCTTGATCATTCTTCAAGGCCTTGCTATAAACCTAAGAGGGGTCTGATCCTGAAAAGACGGCAGAGAACCAGATAGCCAAACAACTCTGAGGTGTGGAGGGCATCCACAGGGCCATGCAGAGTGAGGGGTTGCCATCTAGGGCTGGGAGGACTGAGGCCAACTGGGTGCTTCTCTGCTGTGTCTTATGACTTGCACATTTGTGCATGGGGAATTAGGAGGCCCAGGCACTCCCACACTCACTTCAGGTAAAAGTGTAGAATTCTGACTTGTAAAATAAGTCAGGAACAGATCATTTCTTTTTACAACATCAGATTTGGCAGCTACAGATTACAGTAACTACATCATAGTCAAAAATAGCTGTATCACTGATAAATGGAAATCAAATGATAATTATATTTGTGGGGAATTAAGATGAGAGGTACGAAATAATCACACCAGCAAATGCAAATGCACTATACATATAAATGTAATGAATGTGCATATGTGCAAAATGTGTCTGTTTTTAAAGGGCACACTATATTTAACTTTTCTTTTTCTGAAAGCTAAGGAAACAAGCTCCAAATTTCCTATCACTGTAATGTGACCTTTGAGAACTGAAATGTACAACAGCAGCCACTCCATTGTTTTCACTCTAGCTTGAATACCTCAAAGTTACAGTGTATAACTTAACAGCCTATGTCCCAACCAGAAAGAGGACATCCGTTCCAGGGAGTGGAGCTATGGTTGTTGTGGAAAGCCTAATTTGTTTCTTTGGGTTCTGGAGAATGCATTCTCACCCAGAAAATAGACAGAATCCAGACTAGAAAGCTCATGCTCATATCTACCCAGAGTCCTTCTCATACCCATATCTCAGCTCCTTGCAGGTCAGATGTAAAGCCCTAATTCTCCACTGTGAGTAAAGCTGGGGGAGGGGAAAGGTGCTTACTAAAATGTGCCTCCAGGCTTGCAATTTACCCTAATTTTACTGGCGTCAGCTCTGATAACAGAGCACCCAGCGAAGTGACACCTGAGACCGTTGCCACCCTGTACCCCTCACCCAGTGCAAATGTGCACACATAGGCACACACTCGTACACATGAGCACACACTGGTGTATGCACACACTCAAGCACACCCATAGGCAAACCACCCACACTCAGATACACACACATTTGCACACACACACTCTTGAGTTCTTCCTAAGTAGGGTTTTGCCTCCGTGTGCACTGTAGTTGAGAAGTGTGATGTTTAAGAGGTACAAGTCAGCCTCAGTCAGAAGGAAATCAAGTGAAGAGACCGTTCTGCCAGGCCTCCTCCTGATCCCTGGTCCCTACAGGGAGGTAGGCAGTCAAGGGCAGTCCGTGGCTGGAGGCTTCCTTGAGGGAGCTCCAGGCTGCTCTCTGGAGGAGCCTGCGGAGAAGCAGTGGGAGAACAGGCCTGAGCCTGGCACGGCCCAGCCAGGGCCACCGGAGGAACCACAGGGCAGGCGCTGCGCCTCTAGCACAGGGGCTGCGGGGAGCTGTGCACTGTTCCAAGTGCTGCTGCTTCTTGTTTCCTGAGGCTGTGGTTTGGGTTCATTTGCTACATGTTCTCCTTAAGCATAAGTTTTCCCAACTCTTCCCACTTGATAACCTAGATCTGCCATCTTTAGCACCTGTTTAAAGCCCCCTCCAATCCACCAGCCTTACCTAGAATCACACCCTTCTTTCTTCCTCCTTGCCCACCCCAGAGACTGAGAGATAAGGTGACGAGGAATCAGTCAGCAGGTACTACTGTCTTGTCACCCATTAAACCCAGACACTTCAGGAGGAACAGAAACATACACACCAGGATCTCTGTCACCCTCCCCGCACTCTGCTAGCTGGTCACTTCTGGGAATGGCACTGTACCCAACGAAGACTGTGGCTGTGAGCCCTGCACTCTCATTTCTTCAGTGGTGAAATGTGGATTCTGCGCCACGGAGATGTTGGGTGTAAGAAAAGTGGTGAACACAGTTTGCGGCCCATTGTAGTCACTGACTGACTTGTAAACAATCGGGGAGTACTTGCTCATAAGTCCTCCCATGGCCTGGTCTGCACATCGGTCCCTACATGTGAAGCAGCCCTTTAGACAAAGGTTTGGCGTGGGGATGGAGGCATCACCCAGTTGTGTGAGGAAGCTATGCACCTTATCCCAGGGAGAGAGCCAGAAACTTTTTAGGGACCCATGAGCAGTTCAACCCTGGAATCAGGCTGGGAAACCCAGTCAGCCCAGTGATCCTCAAGGATCCTATTCATGGATTTATCCATGTCCTAATTTAATCCAAACTCTTGAGTGCTACGGCCTTGAGCAAAGAGTGTGAATGATGGCTGTTCCCTCTCCTCGTGCTGCTAACCTCTGGCCCTCAGGAGGGGCAGGCAGCTGCTGGAGACAGAAGCCCCTTGCACCTGCAGAGGACGGGTCACATCAGTCTCACATTCTGGCTGCTATCTGGGCTGGAATTGGGCCATGGAACCCCATCACAAAGCTCTGCAGATGCTCAGCCCCCCTTTCACCACAAGCTCCCCAGCTGGCCCAACTCTGCTACTTGTATGTGGACCCTACCCCTGGCCACAGATACCTTTGTGACCTGGGGACTGTGCCCTGGCACCACCCCAGTGGTTGGGCCCAAGTGCTCTTCTCTGGGGTTCAGTGATTCTACAGGCCCCTTGTGGTGCTATCAGATGGTTTTGACAAGACAGAGGTGGGGTGTCAAGGACAGACCTCTCTAGTTCATGAGGGCCAAATTTTACACGGAAGAAATGGTCTCAAGGCCTTAAGTTGTGTGTGTTCAGGGGCTGGTTTTCACCGCTCATGGTTTTCACCGCCTCACACCATAGTAACTCTCAGGGCAGGCAAAACAGTTCTGAGAAATAATGGTAAGTTTCCAGTTACTGACTCTGGCATGCCCAGCAATTAACAAACACCAAATGGGTGCCTCAGGTATTTCCATTCTCTTAATGTAAAACCAGGGCAGGCCTTGAAATGTCGACTGTCCTACTATAACCAAAGCCAGGGGGACAGTTTCATGTATCTACTGCAAGATTGGTAAGGAAATAACCTCAGTTCCCAAAAGGGAAAGTTCTCGTGAGAAGATGGGCGTTTGTCGGGAAGTGAGGCAGTACGGCTTATCCACCTCTTGGTGAAATAAACACGAAGATGAACATGATTATATGTGGCACTTTGCTGTAACTGAAAGTACACAGGGCAGAGGACTTCACCTGGGGATGACCCACTAACTCGGGTTTAAGAACACAGGGGTGCACACCTGGGCTTTATGTCCCCGGACTTACCCCATCTTTGCCGGCGGCAAACCTCAGGAGTGAAGAAATACTGGTCTGGGATAGCTGCAATGACAGTGGGACACGGCTTAAACCCCAGGACTGGTGCAAGTGCTCAGGCCCACGCCTGGGGCTTAATGTTGAATCTAAACCCCCTTGATTTCCTTAGCAGCTTCCCTCTCAAAGCCTTATGTCCAACGTGACTGTAAGCCACAGACACGGACTGTGTTCCTGAGGGGGAGCCCTTCCCCACCTTCCCCAGGGAAGGAAACTGATGCCACCCCCCTAGATAGCGGTGCTGCAGAGCCCCTCAGTGACGCAGAGTGGGGTGCACACAAGGGGCCCCACGTCGCAGAGCAGGGCGCATACGAGCTCCGCACACCTCCTACCTTGACCTTCACTGTGCACTGGGGATGAGAGGGGCAGTCCAGGAACACCTGCAGGTGCCTTCTGAGCAGAGGAGAGGTGACCACATGGGAGCAGTTCCCACAGAAAAAGGCGCCTCTGTTGTTTGGAAACACACAGGGAAGATAGGACTTGGAAACCAGAAGGGTCTAGTGATAGGCATTTTTTTCTAAATGTGAGTGTTTGCTGAGATAGAAAAGGGAGGTTACTCTCAGAAGCTAAATTCCTGAAATAGGCTGGAGAGGCCCCAGGCTCAGCCTGTTCTGAGGGATCAGTATCACTAAGGGCTGCGTGGGTAATGATGCCCCAGGGGATGGAAGGGACACTGAAGCAGGGAAGCCTCCTCAGAGCTGGGCATAGAGGATGATAGCAAACTCCCCATGAGGCAAAGCAGAGGCCCTCTGTGCAGCAAGCAGCGGTCAGGGCTCCCCTTCTGCCTGAACAGGATGACTTCCTCATCACCAGCAGCTCTGGTCCTTACTGCCACCAGGTAAATCTGTGGTTCACACTCTTCTGGTCTCTTGAATATGATCCAGTGATGGCTTGTTTATACCTAAGGCCACCAACGCGGGAGGCGTCAAGGAGACAGCTGTCCGTTACTTATTAAGAAGCAAAAAAGTAACGAGTGGGCCTCTTTCTGCCTGTCAGATGACAAAGTTACCTTGGGAGGCAGGGAACCAGCTCGGAGAACTATGTGGATACCCACCCCCTGGGGCCCAAGGCAGGGTATGCGGTAACGCTGGTCCGGTAAGGAATGTCCGTTTATGTAGATGTTCACTGGTCTCTGGGAACGTTTGTACCCCGTAGACGATGAGCTGTACAGTCACCAATTCTGTCTCATTTATTCACATTTGTCCTGACTGATGATAAAGGAGCCGCATACAGAACCTGGCTCTTTTCTCTATGATGACAGGAGGTACTGCAAGGACCAGCAAGAAGCCCTGTTACAAAGAAGTAAGCACACCTCACACCAGGTCTTCTAGCTGCAGTGTAGCCACGTGACCTCCTGGTGGGAGCTCAGGCCTGGCCCGACAGGGGACGCTGGCCCAAGGCATGTGGCACTGGGGCCCTAGGGCTGACTGTGGCTGAAAGGCCAGCTGCTGCCTGCTTACCTGTGTCCAGGGCTCTGCTCCAGTCTCTCGTTCCCACACAGGTCACAAGTGGGCCATGAGAAGGCAGTGCTCTCATCCACACCAACCACGGTGCCTGGGCCCATGTGAAAGCAAAGATGGAGTCTCAGAGGCAGTGTCTGGCCTCCCAATTTCTCTCTGTCCCTCAGGACCTACATGGCAGTGTGAGGTTCCTCAGGTTTTTCTCTCCCTTCTGAGTTTATATAAATGTTCCCAAGCTTTTTATAACCTCCATGTACTGCACAAACAAAACTACAACAATAAAAAGTAAGTTTTTTAAAACTTGCTTACATTACTACCTAACCAAGTATTTGTATCCCACCTCATTGTTTTTAGCCTTCTCCCCCCCCAGATGCGTATATATTGAAATCATTATAAGCAAGGCGTCAGGGCAGTGTCTCGTACTACTTTGTAGGTTGCTATAGAACTGTTGTAAGGACTGTCTTATTTGATATTCCATTTGGGGGATGTGTCACTGGTCCCTCCATATTGGACATATAGGTCTGAGGCAGTGGAAATCTTTCTACATAAGGCCTTTATTGTACTGACATCTCTTTCTCAGCATGGATTCACAGAAGCAGATCACTGTCAAGAGTATGAGTACTGAAGATCCAGAAACACCCTTTCAGAAGCTGCCTCCCACAAGGACCTCTGATGGACACTGTCACCATCCACTCACAGAGTGCTAGCTGCACTGTGCTCCTTGTTGGCATCACCGCAGTATTTGCTCCCTAATAAGTATAATGGAATTCCTTATCTTCATGCCCACTTCTTTGATAAGGAAAGAGAAATATTCTTATTGGTTTGCTATCCTCTTATGTGATTTCTCTGGTTTCCTTATTCCTTTTTAAATCCAATATTTGTGATTTATTTCTTCAATAAACAAATGTGTATATAGTGCTAATTAGTGTGCGATATACACATAGCATGGAAGATATACTGACGAATGCTACAATTCTTGCTCTTGTGGACTCCATACTCTGGTTGAGAAGAGATATGAACAAATAATGAAAAAAATATGAATATGGGAGAAAATAACCACAAAAACATATCAGATAAAGGACTGTTACCCAAAATATACAAAGAACTCTTAAAACTCAATAATAACACAGACAACCCAATTAAAAATGGGCCTAAGACCTTCATAGACACTTCACCAAAGACGATATACAGATGGCAAATAAGTATATAAAAGATATCAAACATCATGTGATCAGGGAACTGCAAAGTAAAACAAGGAGAACACCAAAAAAAAAAAAAAATCCAAATAATTTAATTAAAAATGGGCTAAGGACCTGACTAGATATTTTTCCAGAGAAGACACCCAGATGGCCAACAGACACATGAAAAGATGCTCAAAATCACTGATTAAAAGGGAAATATAAATCAGAACCACAATGAGATACCACCTCACACCTGTTGGGATGGCTAAAATAAAAAAGACAAGAAATAACAAGTGCTAGTGAGGATGTGGAGAAAGGGGAGCCCTCAAGTACTGTTGGTGGGAATGCAAACTAGGGTAGCCACTGTGAAAAACAGTATGGAGTTTCCTCAAAAAGTTGAAAATAAAAATACCATATAATCCAGTAATGTCCCTATTGGGTATTTATCCAAAGAATACAAAAAAACTAATTGGAAAAGATAACATACACTCTGATGCTTATAGCAGCATTATTTACAATAGCTAATTTATGGAAGCAGCCCAAGTGTCCCTCTATAAATGAATGGATAAAAAAAGATGTGATATATATACATATCATATATGTATATGATACACACACACACACACACAATGGAATATTAATCAGTCATTAAAAAATGAGATCTTGCCATGTGCAACAAAATGGATGGACCTAGAGGACATTATGCTAAGTGAAATATGTCAGTCAGAGAAAGACAAATACCATGATTTTGCTTATATGTGGAATCTAAAAACCAAACCAATCCAACAAAAAGCAGAAACAAACCCATAAATACAGAGAACAAATTGGTAGTTGCCAGAGGAGAGAGGGGAGGGGGGATGAGCAAAATGGGTGAAGGGGAGTGGGAGTTACAGGTGTCCAGTCATGGAATAAATGTCATGAGGATGAGAGGTACTATAAAAAAGCTGTATGGTAACAGATGGTAGCTACACTTGCAGTGAGCATAGCATAATGTATAAAGTTGTTGAACCACTAGGTTGTACACTTGAAACTCCTGTAACACTATGAGTCAACTATACTTCAATAAGTAAAACAAAACAAAACAAAATACCCAACAATGAAATAACAAGGGCCAAAATCCAGAACACTGACAACACCAAATTCTGGTAAGGATGTGGAACAGGAACTTGGATTCATGGTGGGTGGGCACACAAGATGGTACAGCTACTTTGGAAGACAGTTTTGGCAATTTCTTATAAAACATAGTCTTACCATATGATCCAGCAATTGCACTTGGTAGTATTTATCTAAAGAAGTTGAAAATTTATGTCCACACAAATACCTGTATACAGATGTTTATAGCACCTTTATTCTTTTTTTTTTAAGTTTTTATTTATTTTGATAGAGAAGGAGAGAGAATCCCAAGCAGGCTCCGCACTGTCAGGGCAGATCCCTATGTGGAGCTTGGACTCACAAACCATGAGATCATGACCTGAGCTGAAGTCGGGACACTTAACCAACTGAGCCACCCAGCTGTCCCTAGCAGCTTCATTCTTTTTTTTTTTTTTTTTTTTTTTAATATTTTTTATTTATTTCTAGGAGAGAGAGAGAGACAGCGTGAGCAGGGGAGGGTCAGAGAGAGGGAGTCACAGACTCTGAAACAGGCTCCAGGCTCTGAGCTGGCAGTTAGCACAGAGCCCGACGCGGGGCTCGAACCCACGAACCGCGAGATCATGACCTAAGCGAAAGTTGGACGCTTAACCGACTAAGCCACCCAGGTGCCCCCCTAGCAGCTTCATTCTTAATTGTGACAACTTGGAAGCAACCAAGTTGTCCTTCAATAGGTGAGTGGATAAATAAACTGTGGTACATCCAGACAATGGGACATTATTCAGCACTAAAAAGAAATAAGCTATCATACCATGAAAACATACATGCAAGAAACAGAATTCATAGTGCTTAGTAAAAAAATCCAGTTTGAAAAGGCCATATACTGCATGATTCCAACTACTACACAACATTCTGGAAAAAGCAAAATTATACAGACAGTAAAAAGATCAGTGATGGCCAGGTGTTAGAGAGGAGGGAGGGATAAAGAGGTGGAGCAGAGGATTTTTATGTCAGTGTAGCTATTTGGTATGATACTATGATGATGGAACATTTGTCTGAACCCATGGAATGTACAATACCAAGAATGAATTGTAATGTAAACTCTGGACTTTGGGTGATTATGATGTGACAATGTAGGCTCATCAACTATAACAGATGTACCACCCTAGTGTGGGATGTTAGTAATGGGGGAGGTGATGTATGTACAAAGGCAGGAGGTATGGGGAATCTTTGTAACTTCTGCTCAACTGTGCTATAAACCTAAAACTGCTCTAAGAATAGTCTATTAATGGGGTGCCTGGCAGGCTCAGTATGACTCTTGATCTCAGGGTCATGGGTTCAAGCCCCTCAAGCCCCACGTTGGTCACAAAGCCTACTTATAATAAACAAACAAATCAACAAATAAAGTATCCACTAACAAATACAAATAGTCTATTAAATATTACCATGAAATGAATGCTAAACTGAGAAATGGAAAAGAGCCTTGGAGGATCCTGTCTAGGAGAGGCTCCCTAGGCTAGCTTGGGGTCAGGAAAGGTTTCCCAAAAGAAGAAATACGAGGTGATGTTGTAGGTGAGGTGGGCTGGAGGAAAAGACATGAAGGAAAGGCAAAGATATGGCTGAGAGAGGTTGAGAGACCAAATCACTGAGGGTCTTGCTAGGGATTTTACACTTGAAAGGCGTGAGAAGTCAGTGAGGAATTTTAAACAGGAGATTGAGATGGTCTAATTTTCTTGAAATGTGAAGCCTTATAGATATCATCTAGATACATTAGCAAATCATAGACCATTCTTGTTGAAAACTGGTAAAATTAGACATTTGAAAAGATGTGACCTAAGTTTCCAAAAAAATGGAAGAATCATCCCTCCTACTCCTGGAGCAAAGAATTTCATTTCTCACTAGAACAAGCATTAGGAGAAATTTATCTGTAGGGAATAAAACAATTGTTACAACTAAGTAGGCTTGATTTATTAAAGTGCATTCATGCAATGCCTACTTGAATGACTTCTTAAAAATGAAAATAATAGATCATGATTTTGAAAAGGCTGTCCAGCTAATTTCATTGTCCTTGCAAATCTAATCAAGATTGAGTCAAAGGGATGAAAAGTAAAGTCAATAATGGCTTATAATACAGCCGGAAAGGAGCGTTGACCAATTCACAACAGGCAGAGGCATAAGTAGGGCCAAATAGGGTGAGTGGTTCCTATCCCATGGGTGTGCCTAGTGCTAGCTGGTTCACAGCAGTACTTGCTAAGTGTCTGCTACATAAACTAATAAAAAGGCTGCTACCAACTAAAGTTCCTTTTTATTCTAAGATATCTTTGGGTGTTAACTGTACTTACATTTAGATGGGATTAAGCAATTTCCTTCCAGTAGGGAACAAGACACAGTTGAAGAAATATATTTCATCTGGGGTATACACACCACTGGAGATGCCTTCCAGTAACTCTAAATAAATTCCAAGGGGTGGCTGGGAAGTGTACTATTAAACTGTTAGTATCTAGAACATTTGCTTAAATGAAAGCAAAAGGGAAAAAATTTTTTTTTGGTTGAAGTTTGAGGGTTGTAACCATACTCATTGCTTGGCTGCAATCAGCTATTCAAAGATTTTATTTTTTGGGGTGCCTGGGTGGCTCAGCTAGTGAAGCGTGGACTCTTGATATCAGCTCAGGTCTGGATCTCACAGCCCTGAGTTCAACCCCTGCATTGGGCTCCACACTGGGCATGAAGCTTACTTAAAAAGATAAATCTCTTGTAATCAGATCTGAGAAAGGTGTATCACATATTTATTACAACATCTTTTTAAAAAGGTTCTTTCAAAGGCTCCTTCCTGGGAAGTGCAGTGGCTCCTTTCCAGTAGGGGACAGGGCAGCTACATGCTCCAGTATTTTCTTTAGTGACTTGTAACTCTCTGGCACACCCTCCTCTCCACTTTTTTTTTTTCTCATGGACAGAAGCTGGGGCTCAGAAGTGTTTCCTTCTAGTTAGAGGCCAAAGCCTGGTTTGAAGACAGCACTTGGCCACACCTTTACAGGGAGACAGGGTACAAATTTATGCTTGTTGCATTTATGCCCATGGCAGAGAGCAAGACCACCACCCACTAGCAAGGGGCATATAAAGAAGTGGTGAACAATGCAATGAGATAAAAATCAATGCTGCAAAACGTTTTTATCCTAAAAAAAAAAAAAAATAAGCTGGGAAGAAGCCCTTAACATAGTCTGGAAGCTGATGTTCAGGGAATGAGACTGGCAACCCAAGTGAATCAGTGAGCACCATCCCCTCATGGAGGCTCCATTTCCCAGAAGCACTCATGCAGATGGAGATATTAGTTCTCAGTGAGGGGCTAGCTCACAGGGCTGTACTCTGACTTTATTCAAGCTCTGCTTGGTGAAAACACTAAATGTTCTGCAAGGTCTACACCACTGTTGGAGATCCTGATGCCCACCTGATTTAGCTGCTGCAGAGAGCTGTCCATCTTCCAGCACTGACCTCCTGCAGATGGTGAAAGAGCCTGCCTAGGGCTATCTTTGGACAGGCCATCACTGGACTTTCCAGGACAGGGAAGGGAAGAGTGAAACAAGGCTGAGTTATGGAGAAGGGAGTGTCTGCTATTATTACTTCACTGAGTAGTAAGGACTCTAGGATTGTATAGCTTTGATGGAGTCAGATCTGGGTGAGCCCACAGCTGGCTGGAGAGCAGGGTAGCCTCTGTGGCCCTCTGTCTATCAGTGGGATCTGGTCACTGCCCCAACCTCTAACTTAGCTGGGGTGTTCCTGCATGGGAAACTGGGCCAATCTTTGCTGTTTTGCAGCTGGGGTTTTGTTTTCTTCCAATCCCTAGTTAACTGGTTCTTATCAGAGATCTGGCAGCTCTGTGATAACAGTGTTTACATATCCACGTGACCCACCCAGAGGCCTGCAGGACCCCTTCAGAGAGAGATCCACAGGGAACTCTACATAGAAATGGTGACATATGAAGGAAAATGCTATAGGTCAGAAACTGGATGTACATAAACTAAAGGAAGAGCATCAGAGAAGGAACAAATGAAAATTAATGTAAAATACAATAGTTTGTTTAAGTAATAATAACAATGTATTCAGTGATTATACCTTATGGATAAGTGAATGTCAGCAATGTTCTAAGGAATGGGAGGAAGGAACTGAGAATGTCCTTACAAGATACCTGTACTACCCTTGAAGCAGGATAGTGTTTTGAAAGTGGACTTGATTGGTTATAAATGTATATTGCAATATCTAGGGCAATCACTAAAGAATGTTAAAAGAAAAAAAAAGCAACCATTTGGGTGGCTCAGTTGGTCAAGCATCCAACTCTTGATTTCAGCTCAGGCGATAACTTGAGATCTGTGAGATCAACCCCTCTGCACTGTGCTCAGAGCCTGCTTGGGATTCTCTCTCTCCTATCCCTCTGCCCCTCTGCCCCCCCCCCAACTCTCTCTCTCTCAAAATAAATAAATAAATATTAAAGAAAAGAATGTTTAAAAAAAGCATAATCAATACGCTGAGAGGAGAAAATGGAATCATGAAATGTTCAGTTAAAATGAGAAAAGACGGGTGCCTGAGTTGGCTCAGTTCATGGGGCAGCTTAATTTTGGTTCAGGTCACGATCCCAGGATCATGGGACTGAGCCACTATGTTTAGCCCCACATTGGGCTTCCCACTGAGTTGAAGCCTGCTTAAGATTTCCTCTCTCTCTCTCTCTGCCCCTCTCCCCAGCTCGCACTCTAACATTAAAAAAATAAAAAATAAAAAAATAAAAGGAGAAAAGGCAGAAAGGTGGAAGACAAGTACAATGAATAGAAAACAATTATAAACATATTAGGTACTAATCCAATTATATAAATATTCACTTTATATGTGAATGGTCTAAATACACAAATTAGAGGAGACTGTCAGAATGGACAAAAACCAAGAGCTAACTCTGTTGTTTCCTTCAACTATAAAGGCACACAGAGATTAAAGTAAAGTTCTAGAAAAAAGATATATCCTGCTAACACTAATAAGTTAAAAGAGTTATATTAATCTCAGACAGAGTAGAATTCAGAGCCAGGAAAACTATTAGAGAGAAGACAGAAATGATATTAAATAATGACAAAGGGGTCAATTTGCCAAGAAGATATAACAATTCCTTTCTTAAAATTTTTTAAATGTTTGTTTATTTTTGAGAGACAGAGAGACAGAGCGTGAGCAGGGGAGGGGCAGAGAAAGGAGACACAGAGTCCAAAGCAGGTTCCAAGCTCTGAGCTGTCAGCACAGAGCCTGATGCAGGGCTCAAACTCACGTACCGCAAGATCGTGACCTGAGCCAAAGTCGGCTGCTTAACTGATTGAGCCACCCAGGCATCCCAGTATAACAATTCTTAATGTATATGTGCCTAACAACAGACTGTGAAATTATGGGAAGCAAACTGAAAAAACTTCAAGGTAAGATAAAGAAACCCACTATTGTATTTTATTAATTATTCTTTGAGACTTCAATACCCTTCTATCAGCGACTGAAAGATCCAAAGGCAGAAAATCACAAAGGCATAGTTGAATTGAACAGCATCATCAATCAATTGGGTCTAATTGACATTTATAGAATACTCGATCCAATGCCAGCAGAATAAACATTCTTCTCAAGCTCACATGGAATATCCATCAAGACAGACCACAAAGTGGGGAATGAAACCCATTTTAAAGTACAGAGATCAGGAGGAGGCAAGATGGCGGAGAAGTAGGGAGCTCCGTACATTTCATTCGCCTCCATCTCTCACATGGAGAAGGCCTGAAGCCATAGGAACCCTTACAGAATCCAGGAGTTTGGAAGGAAAAGGAGACAGAGTCTGCTGAGAAAACCTTACAGCAAGAGTGTGAACTGGGGAAGATAAAATTGAACTGGGACCGGAGACACAGAGGGAAGCGGGGGGGATTCCCCTTTGTGGGGAGCCATGGTGAGTCTAGGGGGAAAAAAAAAGAGTGGCTGAAACTGCTCAAGGCACTGTCCCTGTCGCTGGAGAAGAGAAAAACCTCCACTCAGGACACAGAGGGATCCAGTTTCCTGCTGTCCAGCTGACCCTAGGCAGACACACTCATCTCAGGTGACCCCGGGTGAAACTGCTCCTCGCTCGCCAGCTCCACCTGGAGGGGATGTGAGTGGTGCCTGAAACCGTGCTGTTGTCCTTCTGGCTTAGCTGGACCCCCAGGGGGAGGCAAGAGGCTTGAAACTGCTCTGAGGGACTCGCCTACAAGTTTTTATTTCAGGCAATATCAATGGGGCCCAAGGACTAAGATCTGGAAACGAGGCCTGGCTTGGGATATAGAGCACGACTCACCTTGGCTACGCCCCTGGCACACAGAGATCCCACCCAAAAGAGTGAGTTGCAATGCTTGGTTCAAGAAGGGACTGGGGCGTCGCCACTTTTCTCCCCACAACCACCAAGGCAGGACCCCCGTGGGACGCACTGGACCAAACCATGTCCATCCCCGCTCGAGAGCTGCCCTTTTCTTTTTCTTTTTCTTTTTTTTACTGGAGCTGGGACAAGACCAACATGGAAGCACTGCCCTGATTAATTCTGGTCACTGGCTTGCTTAAACAGTCACATTTAATCCATTCTCTAGATGTAAATTCTACACCTCCACCTCTACCTTTTTATCTCTCTCTCTCTCTGGGGTAATCAGACTATATAGTTTCTCTGAGTAGCATTATCATCATTTATTTCACCTCCTCTCCAAACATATTACTCCTCTTTCTCTCTCTGAATTAAGCCTCTTAGTCATTTCTAATTTCGCTTCCTCCCTGCCCTGTCATTTCTCTCTTTGTATATGCTCTTCCACCAGCACAGCATACACCTGGCTCTTTATTTGTAGCTGGAAATTCTGGTTCTATGCTTTAGACTGTCCTTTGTCTACTGGGCTTTTTCTTTTTTCTCTTTTATGTATTTTTATTTTTGTTATTTGTCTTCCCTCCTTCCTCTTTTTTTTTTTTTTATATGTGTCCCTTCCTTTTTTTCTTTTTCGTTTTCCCTTTCGGCTTGTGTGTTTGTTGGATTTGTCTGTGCGTTTGTGTGCCTTTGTTCCCTGTGGGTTTGTCTGTCTGTTTTTTTCACCCCCTGGGCTACCTCAAGAAACAAGCCAAAGTACACATGGTGGAGAGTCCCAAATACCACTAGGAGTAGGAAAATAAAATAACCAAAGTCTCAACGAGAGAGACCAAGAGACACCATTCAAAGAACACTTTCTGAACTGACAGGCCCTGGGCAGTCAAAGAGCCTTCTTTGGTACAGCAGCACTTGCAGGTGCAGAGTGCATAACAAGCTTTTAAAACTAACAAGAGATAGAAAGCTAACCAAAATGATGAAATGAAAGAGATCTCCTCCACAAAAAATCCGGGAAGAATTGACAGGTAAAGAACTGCTCAAAACAGATATAAGCAAAATAACTGAACAAGAATTTAGAACAACAGTCATAAAATTAATTCCTGAACTTGAAAAAGGCATAGAAGACAACAGAGAAACTATTGCTACAAACACTCTGGAGCTTAAAAATAGAAGTGATGAATTAAAAAATGCTATAAATGAGATGCAAAATGGAAGCGTCCAATGCACGGACTGAGGAATCACAAAGGAGATTAAGTGATTTAGAAGACACAATTATAGAAAAAGAGGAAGCTGAGAAAAAGAGAGATAAAATGATCCAGGAACACGAAAGGAGAGTTAGAGAGCTCAGCGATACGATCAAACGGAATAATATCCGTATCATAGGAATTCCAGAAGAGGAAGAGAGAGGGAAAGGCGCTGAAGGAGTCCTTGAACAAATTATAGCAGAGAACTCCTCCAATCTGGGGAAGGAAACAGACATTGATCCAAGAGGCACAGAGAACTTCCTTCAGATGTAACATGAATCAGTTTTCTACATGACATATCATAGAGAAACTGGCAAAATATAAGGACAAAGAGAGAATTCTGAAAGAAATTCTGAGAATTTCTCCTAAGGAGAAAAGGGCCCTAACATACAAAGGGAAACCTATCAGAGTGGTGACAGACCTATCTACTGAAACTTGGCAGGCCAGAAAGGAATGGCAGGAGATCTTCAATGTGATGAACAGAAAAAATATGCAACCAAGAATCCTCTATCCAGCAAACCTGTCATTCAGAATAGAAGGAGAGATAAAAGTCTCTCTTATCTCTTTGTTAATAAACAAAAATTGAAAGAATATGTCACCACTAAACCAGCCCTACAAGAAATCCTGATGGGGACTTTATGAGGGAAATGTTGCAAGGAACGCAAGATACCAGAACCACCACCGCAAGCATGAATCCCACAAAGGACACGATGACTCTAAACCCATATTTTTCAATAATAACACTGAATGTAAATGGGCTTAATGCCCCAATCAAAAGACACAGGGTAAGCATGGATAAAAAACCAAAATCCTTCTATTTGCTATCTACAAGAGACTCATTTTAGACTGGAGGACACCTTCAGATTGAAAGGAAGGGGATAGAGAAATATCTATCATGCCACTGGAAGTCAAAAGAAAGGTGGAGTAGCTATACCGATATCAGACAAACAGGACTTTAAAGTAAAGACAGTAACAAGGGATGAAGAAGGGCATTATATAATAATTACAGGGTCTATCCAACAGGAAGAGCTGACAATTATAAATGTCTATGCACCGAATATGGGAGCACCTAAATATATACAACAATTAATCACAAATAGAAACAATCTTATGGATAAGAATGTGCTAATAGCAGGGGACTTTAATACTCCACTTACAGCAATGGATAGATCAACTAGATAGAGAATCACTAAAGAAACAATGGACTTGAGTGATACATTGGACCAGACGGATCTGACAGATATATTTAGAACTCTACATCCTGAGGCCATGGAATTCATTTTCTTCTCAAGCGCGCATGGCACATTCTCCAAGATAGATCACATACTGGGACATAAAGCAGCCCTCAATAAATATAAAAGAATTGAGATCATACCATGCACACTTTCAGATCACAATGCTACGAAACTTGAAAAGAAGTCAGGAAAACCTCCAAAAACATGGGGGTGAAAGAAAACCCTACTGAAGAACGAATGGGCCAATAGGGCAATTAGAGAAAAAATCTAAAAATATATGGAAACAAATGAAAACGAAAATACAACAATCCAGACTCTATTGGATGCGGCAAAGGCAGTCCTAAGAGGAAAGTACATTGCACTCCAGGCCTATTTCAAGAAACTAGAAAAAGCTCAAGTGCAAAATCTAACAGTGCACCTAAAGGAACTACAGGGAGAGCAACAAGAGCACCCCAAACCCAGGAGGAGAAGAGAAATAATAAAAACCAGGGCAAAAATAAACAATAGAGGAACCAGAGAGTTGAAAAGATCAATGAAACAAAGAGTTGGCTTTTTGAATAAATAAACAAAATTGACAAACCTCTAGTCAGGCTTCTCAAAAAGAAAAGAGAGAGTACTCAAATAGACAAAATCATGAATGAAAATGGACTTATTATTATATTCACAAATCAATCAATGTGATACATCACATCAACAAAAGAAAAGATAAAAACGATATGATCCTGTTGATAGAAGCAGAAAATGCATTTGACAAAATACAGCATCCCTTCTTAATAAAGACCCTAGAGAAACGCGGGATATAAGGAACTTACTTAAACATCATAAAAGCCATCTATGAAAAGCTCTCAGCTAACACCATCCTCAACTGGGTAAAACTGAGAGCTTTCCCCCTGAAATCAGGAACACGACAGGGAGGTCCACTCTCACCACTGTTGTTTAACATAGAGCTGGAAGTCATAGCATCAGCCATCAGACAACAAAAGGAAATAAAGGCAACAGAACAGGCAAAGAAGACGTCAAACTTTCATTTTTCGCAGACGACATAATAGTCTACATAGAAAACCCGACAGACTCCACCAGAAGCCTACTCGAACTGATCCATGAATTCAGCAAAGTTGCAGGGTACAAAATCAACATATAGAAATCGGTTGCATTTTTATACACCAACTATGAAGCAACAGAAAGAGAAGTCAAGAAACTGATCCTATTCACAATTGCACAAAAAACCATAAAATACTTCGGAATAAATCTAACCAAAGATATAAGAGATATGTATGATGAAAACTATAGAAAACTTATGAAGGAAATTGAAGAAGACACAAAGAAATGGAAAAATATTCCATGCTCATGGATTGGAAGAATAAATATAGTTAAAATGTCATTACTTCCCAAAGCAATCTACACATTCAGTGCAATCCCAATCAAAATTGCACCAGCATACTTCTCAAAACTAGAACAAACTATCCTAAAATTTGTATGGAACCACAAAAGACCCCGAATAGCCAAAGCAATATTAAAGAAGAAAAACAAAACAGGAGGCATCACCATCCCAGACTTTAGCCTCTACTACAAAGCTGTCATCATCAAGATAGTATGGTATTGGCACAAAAACAAAGACATAGACCAATGGAATAGAATAGAGAACTCAGAATGGACCCAAAAATGTACAGCCAACTAATCTTTGACAAAGCAGGAAAGAGTATCCAATGGAAAAAAGACAGCCTCTTTAACAGATGGTGCTGGGAGAACTGCACAGCAACATGCAGAAGAATGAATAATGTGGATCACTTTCTCACACCATACACAAAAATAAACTCAAAACCGATAAAGGACCTGAATGTGAGACAGGAGACCATCAAAATCCTAGAGGAGAAAGCAGGAAACAACTTCCTTGACCTCCACCGCAGCAATTTCTGCCTTGACATATCCCCAAAGGCAAGGGAATCAAGAATAAAAATGAACTATTGGGACCTCATTAAGATTAAAAGCTTTTGCACGGCAAAGGAAACAATCCATGAAACTAATAGGCAACTGACGGAATGGGAAAAGATAGTTGCAAATGTCATATCAGATATAGGGCTAGTATCCAAAGTCTATAAGGAACTCACCAAACTCCACACCCCCAAAGCAAAGAATCCAGTGAAGAAATGGGCAGAAGATATGAACAGACACTTCTCCAAAGAGGACATCCAGATGGCCAACAGACATATGAAACGATGCTCAGCATCTCTCCTCATCAGGGAAATACAAATCAAAACCACACTGATATACCACCTCATGCCAGTCAGAGTGGCTAAAATGAGCAAATCAGAGGACTCTAGATGCTAGCGAGGATGTGGAGAAACAGGCACCCTCCTACACTGTTGGTGGAAATGTAAACTTGTGCAGCCCCTCTGGAAAACAGTGTGGAGGTTCCTCAAAAAATTACCAGTAGAACTCCCCTAGAACCCAGCAATAGCACTGCTAGGAATTTACCCAAGGGATACAGGAGTGCTGATGCATAGGGGCACATGTCCCCAATGTTCATAGCAGCACTCTCCACAATAGCCAAAACATGGAAAGAGCCTAAGTGTCCATCAACTGACAAATGGGTCAAGAAGATGTGGTTTATCTATACAATGGAATACTACATGGCAATGAGAAAGAATGAAAACTGGATGGAACTTGATGGAACGTAGATGGAACTTGAGGGTGTTATGCTGAACAAAATAAGTCAGGCAAAGAAGGACAGATACCATATGTTTGCACATATAGGTGGATTAGGATGTACTTAACGGAGGACCATGGGGGAGTAGAAGGAGAAAAATAGTTGGGGAGAGGGAGGGAGGCAAACCATGAGAGACTCCTGAATGACGAGAACAAACATAGGGCTGATCAGGGTGGGGGGAGTGGAAGGGGGGTGATGGGCATGGAGGAGGGCACTTGTTGGGATAGCACTGGGTGTTATATGGAAACCAACTTGACAATAAATTATTTAAAAATAAATAAATACAAAATGTAAAATACAAAAAAATAAAGTATAGAAATCATATAATCTAGAGATCATATTGAAATCAGGGGGGCATGTGTGGCTCTGTCAGTTGGGTGTCCAACTATTGATTTCGGCTCGAGTCATGATCCCAGGGTTGTGGGATCAAGCCTCATGCTGGGCTCTATGCTGAATGTGGAGCCTGCTTAGGATTTTCCTCACCCCTTCTGTCTCCTCCCCTGCTCATGTGCTCTCTCTCTCTCTCAAAAAAAGAAATGATCATACTAATAAGTATGTTCTTAGACCACAATGGAATTAAACAGTCAGTAACAGAAAGATAGCTGAACCCCACCCTCCTCAAACAACTGGAGATTAAACAATATGCTTCTAAGTAACACATGGGTCAAAGAAGAAATCTCAAGAGAAGTTTAAAATTTTTGAACTAAATGAAAATTAAAACATACAAAATTTGTGGGATGCAGCAAAAGCAGTGCTTAGAGAGAAATTTATAGCACTGTATGCATATATTAGATAATCTAATATCATATAGCTTTCATCTTAGAAAAAATAAAAAGAGAAGCAAGTTAAAACTAAAGCAAAGGGAATATAAGCAATAATGAAAATTAGTGGAGAGATCAATACAATCAAAAACACAAAATCAACAGAGAAATTCAAGACACCCAAAAGTTGATCCCTCAAAAGATCAATATAAATTGATAAATTTGTTACAGGCTAATCAACAACACAAGAGTGAAAAAACAAATTAATTTTATCAGAAATGAAAGAGGGGACATGGTTAATGATCCCATGGACATTAAAAGGATAAGAAAAGAATGTTATGAACAACTCTATTCCTCAATTTAGCTAAGTTACATGAAATGGTTTAATTCCTTGAAATCCACAATCTATCAAAACTCACACAGGAGGAAATAGATGATCTGAATTAGCTAATCTCTATTAAAGAATTGAATGAATAATTCATAATCCACGAAAGCAGAAAATACCAGTTCCAGAAGGTTCACTGCAAATTCTACCAAACTTTTAAGGAAGAAATTATACCAATCCTCTACAATCTCTTCAGAAAACAGAAGCAGAAGGAGTATTTCCTAAACTCATTCTATGAGTACAGCATTACCCTAATATAAAACCAGATAAAGACATTATATGAAGAATAGGTACAGAATAACATCTCTCATGAACATAGATGCAAAGTCCTTAACAAAATGCTGGCAAATCTAATCTAACTGTATAAAAAATATATATCATGACCAAAAGTGGGATTTATTCCAGGTATACAAGACTGATTCAATATTTCAAAAAGTCAATTAATGTAATCTATCATATTAATGGACTAAAGAAAAATCATATGGTCATATCAGTAGATGTAGAAAAATAACTTGACAATATCCAACAGCCAGTCATGATAAGAACTCTTAGCAATCCAGGAATAGAGAAGAGCTTCCTTACTTGGTAAAGAACATCTACAAAAACCTATAGGTAGAATAAACCAACAAAGAAGTCATATGTAGGAAATAGTGAATCAAACCTAGATGATTAATGCGAGGGAGTCCTAGGACAGTAGTTGAGAGCAGAACAACTAGTCAAGATTGGCTTAGATGGAGAGAAAACTCTAGGAGGGAAATTATAAAGGAAAAGGATAACTCCAATGATTTGTCATCATTTTTGGAGATTTGGGGGGAAAAAAGGTGTGGGTGAAGGCAACGTAAGGAAAATTAAAGTCAATATAAAACTCTATGAGGCAATCCCTATCACAATAACACCAACATTCTTCACAGAGCTAGAACAAACAATCCTAAAATTTGTATGGAACAAGAAAAGGCTCCAAATAGCTACAGCAATCTTGAAAAACAAAAACAAAAACAAAGCTGGGGGCATTACAATCCTGAACTTCAATCTGTATTACAAAGCTGTAATCATCAAGACGATACAGCACTGGCATAAAAACAGACACTCAGATCAATGGAATAGAATAGAGAACCCAGAAATGGACCCACAAACATATAGCCAACTAATCTTTCACAAAGCAGGAAAGAATATCCAATGGAACAGAGGCAGTCTCTTCAGCAAATGGTGCTGGGAAAACTGGACAGCGACATGTAGAAAAATGAATCTGGACCACTTTCTTACACCATACACAAAAATAACTCAAAATGGATGAAAGACCTAAATGCAAGACAGGAAGCCATTAAAACCCTATAAGGCAAAAACCACTTTGATCTTGGCTGCAGCAGTTTCTTACCAACACATTTCCGGAGGCAAGTGAAACAAAAGGAAATATGAACTATTGGGACCTCATCAACATAAAAACTTCTGCACTGTGAAGGAAACAATCAGCAAAACTAAAAGGCAACCAATGGAATGGGAGAAGATATTTGCAAATGACATATAAGATAAAGGGTTAGTATCCAAAATCTATAAAGAATTTATCAAACTCAACACTCAAAAACAAATAAGCCAGTGAAGAAATGGGCAAAAGACATGAATAGACACTTCTCTAAAGAAGACATCCAGATGGTCAACTGACACATGAAAAAATGCTCAACATCACTCATCATCACAGAAAAATACAAATCAAAACCACACTGAGATACCACCTCACACCTGTCAGAATGGCTAACATTAACAACTCAGGCAACAATAGATGTTGGCAAGGATCTCTTTTGTGCTGCTGGTGGGAATGCAAACTAGTGCAGCCACTCTGGAAAAGAGTATGGAGGTTTCTGAAAAAATTAAAAATAGAACTATCTTATGATGCAGCAATTACACTACTAGGTATTTATCCTAGGGATACAGGTGTGCTGTTTCGAAAGGGCACATGCACCCTAATGTTTATAGCAGTGCTATTGACAATAGCCAAAGTATGGAAAGAGCCCCAATGTCCATCAACAGATGAACTGATAAAGAAGATGTAGTGTATATGTGTGTGTGTGTGTGTGTGTGTGTATATATATATATATATATATATATACACACAGATACACAAAATGTATATATATACACATACACACAATGGAGTATTACTTGGCTATCAAAAAGAATGAAATCTTACATTTGTAACCACATGGATGGAACTAGAGGGTATTATGCTAAGTGAAATTACTCAGTGAGAGAAAGACAAATATATGACTTCACTCATATGAGGAATTTAAGATACAAAACAGATGAACACAAGGGAAGGGAAGGAAAAATAATATAAAAACAGGGAGGAGTATAAAACATAGGAGACTCTTAAATATAGAGAACAAACAGAGGGTTGTTGGAGGGGTTGTGGTGGGGGATGGGCTAAATGGGTAAGGGGCATTAAGGAATCTACTCCTGAAATCATTGTTGCACCATGTGCTACCTAACTTGGATGTAAATTAAAAAATAATTAAAAATAAACAAAACAATTCCATGAGAAATCACATAAGAAAGGAAATAGAAGTACAGTACAGTTTTTCCTATTTGGTGAAAAACATTTATATAATCATAATAGTAAAAATGCCATTTATTGATTTTCATCTTTGAAAATCAAGCTTTAAAAAAAAAGAAAATTGTTCTATAGACAGAATGTTCAAGGCCTTATTATGGTTATAGAACTGAATACCATCAATCTTAATACTATAAAGTACAGAAACAACTGTAGGAACGTGGAAAGGAAGAGTAGAGTAAAAGAAGCACAAAAGAGCTAATAGTTTGTCTTTCAAAGTATGGAAAAAAGAGATTCTATCGTTAGCAGAAAGAAAAATAAACAGAACCCCTACAGCTGGTTGACAAAGTAGATGCTTTCCCCTTAATATCAGGAACAGAGCAAGGAACCCCTCTGGTACCACTTCCATTCACTTTTATACCAGAGTTCTAGCTGAAACGGTGCTACAGGTGGTGGCAATTCTTATGGTCTCATAACAACAGGGTCCTGTACAGCTCAGGGTGCCTGGCGGTTCCCCTCCAGTGTGGGGCAGAAAATGCCACTCCCACACCCTGCTCTCTCCTCTGAGTCCCTGGGCTCTGAGAGAGGTGAGGAGTGGGAGGAGGATAGGAGCAAGCACTGCAGAGAATGAAGGTGGAAGGCAGGCCTCTGGAGGTGGAGGAGATGTGCAAGCCTATCACGTCGTGGGCACAGTGATGAGGACAAATGTGCAACACGTCTGCTCCAGGGCACACACCTGCAGGGTGACTGTCCTCGAAGCCTGTGTGCCCAGGGGCCCAGCAGAGCCAGCTCTCAGATGCCCCAACAGCCCCTCAGCCTCTGCAGACTCCCAGCCCTGCCTTACCGACATGCTTCCAAACCACCTGCAGCAACCAGTCATGGCTTTGCACCACTGTCTATCTATGGTGCTGACAGAACTGCTCCATTTAAGACAACAAATTGATCACACAACCTCCTGAGTTAGCATGACTGGGAAAGAGACGGAACCAACTCCATCCCAAAGGGTCCTACCTCCTCCAGCATCTGAAGCTTTTCCAGTTGCCGTTGGCATCTCCACAGGTTTTCTATATGGCCTCATCTGTCTGGAAGGTCTTCACCAACTCTGCCTGACCAATCCTAATGGTCCCAAGGCCACCCACCCACTGCCTCATTGGCTCTTGCTGTCATCCAGCCCTCCTCGTCAGGGTCAGTGAAAGCACTGAGATGTTGTCCTTCTCCATTAGGCTGTGAGTCCTCCAAGCCCCCACAGCCTCATGTGCATGATCTTATTTAATCCTCAACAATGCTTTAAGGTGGATTCTATGAGCCCCCTGTTAGATGACAAGATGGAAGATCCAGATGACAGATGACTTATTGGAGTCTGCTTTCTTTGGAACTACTAGGCTATACTGCTTTCCTTTCTCACTTAAAATTACAACTTTAGTTATCTTTTGGTCCTAACACTAAAAGAAAATGCAAGAAGAGTAATCCAAATGGACTCAACACAATGAATTGAGTGCTCAATCTTACAAGCAGGCAGGAGAATGTGAATTAAAGCAACAACGGAATCAGAGTTTTTGCTGTTTATAAAAATTATAGAAAGATTCAGAAATCTTATGGTGGGCAAGGCAGAGGGAAACAGGCCCTTTTAGAAAGCCTTTTGGAAATGTGAATTTCTGTATATTTTTTGGAAATTAACTTAGTATCTTTTAATATTAAGGATACACAAACCAATAGTGTGGCCACTTTGGAAAACACTTTTTTGTCAAAAAGGCTAAGTACAGCGTTTCCCATATGACTCAGAAATTCCATTCCTAGATACATACCCAAAATTTGAAAACAGGTTGTTCAAACAAAACACCTGTCCATAAATATTCATAGCAGCACTACTTACAATAGCCAGAAAGTGGAAATGACCCAATGTCCATTAACTAATGAATGGATAAAACAAGATGTGGGGCATCCATACAAGGAAGTATTCAGTCATCAACAAAAATGAAGCACTGATACATGGTACATCATGGGCAACTTTGAAGACATTATGCCAAATGAAAGAAGCCAATCAGGAAAGACCATATAATGTATGACTCTGTGTACGTGAAGTATCCAGAAAAAGCAAATCTACAAAGACAGAAAGTAGATCAGTGCTCTCCTAAGACCAGGGGCAATGGATAGCGTGGGAACACATAATGGCACTGACAATGGGCATAAGGCTTATTCTGGAATAATGACAGTGTTTTTGTTTGTTTGTTTGTTTTGTTAAAAATCACTAAACCCAACATGGGTCTCAAACTCACAACCTTGATATCAGGAGTCACATGCCCTACTGATTGAGCCAGTCAGGTGCCCTAACAAGGTTTTAAAATAGATTGTAGTAACAGTTGCACATCTGTGAATATACTAAACCATTTTAAATGAATGAATTCTAGTGATGTAGGTTATATCTCAATTAAGTTGTTTTAAAAAAAATACATGAACTCTAAGACCCTGAAATCTTCCTGCAAAGAAATCAGTAGGGATTGATGTAAAGGATGTTTATTTCAGCCTTATTTACAACCACACAAGACAGAGAAACATGTCTGATGTCTGTCAGTGGACAGTTTATTCATAGAAGAGAATATTATGCAACAATGAATATCTTGAGTTAGATCTTTACCCACCCATCTGGGTGGACATCCCTGCTAGAGTACTAAGTGAGGAAAGCAAGGGCCAGGATGGTATGTTTTACAGAGTTCTGCAGTCACACACATTCCCTCGGAAGGGGGCACATATGCGTGTTCCTGTGTGTACAGAGTGCAACATGTTCAGTGCATGGTAGAAAATACTTTCTCTTTATTCACCTTTCACTAGTTCCACTGGACATGCACTACTTTTTCCACTAAAAAATTCAAAAAGTTAAAAAGGAGAATATTAATGCTATGCTGAGCCCCAAACTCATATATCCAACCAGCTACTGAAACGTCTTTTCAGATGTATCAAGACATCTACACTCATCAAGATGTAGCTAAAATTGTGCTCTCAGAGCTCGCTTCTTCTACCATGTCCTCTTTGCTTAAACAGCTCTCCCATCACCGTGTGGCCTAAACTAGCATCTCAGAGGTCCTCAGGTACATTCTCACCCTCATCTATGCCTTGCTCCCTCTGTACTGAATTCACTACCCAACCTGTCAGCTTCCCCCAACTAAACCCACTTCCATATTTACTTCACCTCTTCCCTTACCTCACGTCGTGGGACTGGTGCTTGCCCTCCCACTGACTATTACCCAAGGCCCTGGCCCTTCCACTCTGCTCTGCAGAGACAAAAACTGGAGCACCCTCCTCTCTGTCAATGAGAGAGCATGCCAGGGCCACCCACTGGGGCAGTGGTTCTCCTCTCCACCGGGTCTCCAGTCACTGCCTTCATCAGATATCTTTCCCGCCCACTCCCAGACTCTGGTGCTCCCTGACACTGCCCTGTCAGCAGCCTTTATGTGTCCTGGTTTTTTCCCCTTCAGATACTCTTCCTGCCTCTACTCCCTCACCTAATTAGCTACTGCCTATCCTTCAGATCGCAGCACAAGGCTCCTGGCCTTGGGGAACTACAGAGACTTCCCTAACAACGGGAGGTCCCAGTGATCAGTACTCTGAGCACTCAGAACACTGCCGTTACCAATCTGATTGTGTGCATAGCTGACTGATTTCTTTCTATATAGACTTTAAGTCTAAGAGGCAAGAACCTCTTCTGATTTTGTTCCTCATGTATCCAAAGTCTGGAACATGTCAGACAACAATAAATGCTTGTTGAATACATGAGTAAACGAATATGAAGTGTGATATTTAAAAATATATAAATACCATTTCTATTTCCACAAGTCCTGACTTGACTACCCACCTTGAACGCTGCAAATGGAGTTGACCTGAGTGACAGAATCCAGTTCACTGAGCTTCACAGGGCTGGTCAGTTCACAGGAGGGTGCACTGGAGGCCACACCCAAAGGGGGCTTTTGAAGCAAAAGGACACTTCGTTCAACACAAACAATCTGACCTGCCAACAGAGACATTTCAGATTAGTGAAGCACGGAAGAAAAAAGTGAGTTCTCTCCCAGTAAGGACAGTGCCCTTTGCCAGCCTCCTACAGGTTGTGTGGGCAGAGGGCAGTTTTGCGGCCCCTCCCTTGTGTCCAATGACATGTGCACTGTGCAGAAAGGAAGTCCTAAAGCCACCAGTGTGCTAAGCTGGGAAAGCACACAAATACTAGATTCAAATTCAATTTGGAAAGGTGAGTTTTGTGGTATGCAAATTATACCTCAACAAAATTAAAAAAATGTAATTAGGGCAGGATTTTAACTTGATTCCTGGAAAAAAAGAGTTAACTGATCTAAGCATGAAGTTATACTGTTCCAGCATTGTTTGTTTTACAAAGTGATGTCTCAGGCAATGGCTTCAGGTAGCTTTTGCACCTGTAAGGTGTGCCACAAGAGATGATCTTTGAGTGACCAATGGCATCTTCCACAGAGGGTGTCAGCACTGCAAGGGTTCTAGTTCTGTCCAGGTGGCCATGACAGGGGTCAGTGAAAGTCCCAGGCTGGTACTATGGGCCTCTTCCACTCCACACACCACGTCTTCAGTTGGCTTCACAAAGGGGATGCAGTTCCAGATTAAGTCAGAGGAATTTACAAACCATGATGCCATTTTATGGTGTCTATCAGTAGCTGCTGGGTCAAAACTGTGAAGAAAAAAAGCATACCCTGGGCTCGGAGAGTGTCCCTGAAGAGGAAGCTGTGAGGGGCAGCCTGAGTGAGCGCTTCCAGGACTTCCTGGCTCAGCACACAGGAGGGGGCCACACAGACTGGTACAGTTTTGGGGAGGCCAGCGTTATTCTCATCCTGCATCTGCAGGCTGACATCAGTCACCATCAGCCAAATCTCTCTTTGCTGTAGAAGAAGCAAATTGTTCAGCTATAATTCAAACACAGTTAAGTCATTAACTTTAATAGCTATTCTAACATCCAAGACTTAAACATTTTTTTTAATGTTTTTTTATTTATATTTTGAGAGAGAGAGCATAAGCAAGGGACGGGCAGAGAGAAAGGGGACAGAGGATCTTAAGTGGGCTCTGAGCTGACTGGCTGACAGCAGCAAGTCTGATGTGGGGCTCAAACTCACGAACCCTGAGACCATGACCTGAGCTGAAGTCGAACACTAAACCAACTGAGCCACCCAGGTACCCCTAATATCCAAAACTTTTAAAAGCCATGATGTTAGATGATTATTACTAACAGTATTTTAGATATCATTCCAACAAATATTTTCAAATATACAAGAGTCTGTGTGTCTTGGTCACTAGCAAACAATCCGACCTGATTGACATGGCTGAGCCCTGGGAACCCCAAACCTGTACTTGTTTAAAGGGCTCCTTTGTTGGGATACAATCTGCCCTTCCGTGGCACTAATGTACTTATCCTTGACCTACTCAGGGAGATTCCATTACTCTTTTTCTCCAGATCTCATGTTCCCATACCTAGAATGTTAATTACCACATTGTAGTAAGTATTTAGTCCTTACACATTCTTCTGTCCTGTTAGATGTACACTTCCTAAGAATCAGAGATTGTTATAAACTGATGTTTATATCCACCCCCATATCCCCAATTCATGTTGAATTCCTAACCTCCAATGTGATCGTAATGGTAGGTGGGGTATTCAGGAGGTAATTAGGTCACAAGGGTGTCACCCTCATGGTGGAATTAGTGTCCTTCTTTAAAAAAAAAGTTTTTTTTACATTTATTTATTTTTGAGAGAAAGAGACAGACAGAGCCCAGGTGGGAGAGGCGTAGAGAGAGATGGAGACACAGAATCCAAAGCAGGCTTCAGGCTCTGAGCTGTCAGCACAGAGCCTCATGTGGGGTGGGACTCAAACTCAACAAACCCTGAGATCATGAACGGAGCCAAAGTCAGATGCCACCCAGGCACCCCTGAATTAGTGTCCTTCTAAGACATGAGACAGTTTGTCTTCTTTCCTGCTTTCCACATTGTGAGGATGCAAGAAGATACCGTTTTGTAAACCAAGAGGAGATCCCTCACTGAGAACCTGACCATGTTGGCAGTTTGAACTCAGACTTCCATATTCCAGATCTGTGAGAATAAACTGTTGTTGTTTAATCCATAGCAGCTCAAACTGACTGAGACAGGAATAATTATTATTGCCCTCAGACTTTGGATAGGGTTGTGGTGTATAACAGGTATAAAATATTTGTTGTATCTGCAACAATTTTTATTTTTCTCTTATTCTTTCAAATGTATAGTAGAGTCTGTGTGTCTTGGTTGCTAGCAAACAATCTGAGCTAATAATAATAATTTTCTTTTTTTTTAAGTTTACGTATTTTTGAGAGAGAGAGAGAGCAAGTGAGCAAGCATGTGCTGGAGGGCAGAAAGAGAGGGGGGGAGAGAGAATCCCAAGCAGACTCTGCATTGTCAGCACAGAGCCCGATATGGGGCTCGAACTCACCAACTGCGAGAACTGAGCCAAAATCAAGAGTCAGATGCTTAACTAACTGAGTCACCTAGGCACCCTATAATTTTCTTTTATCTGCAAAAGTTGTAATGCCTTTTAAAATTCATTGTAATAGTATTCTATCCTTTACCCTGGTCAGGATTTAGGATTTAGTAGATCCACTGGGGCCAAGGATTTGCCTAGGAAGACCCTTGTAGTCAGTAGGGCTGGACCATGACAACCTGGCTGGCTTGAGGTTCAGCTGGTGACTGATGGCATGGTCAGGCTGAGGATTCCATTTGGCTGGTTGACAGGACTGGGCAGTGAAAGTGACTTGCATGGTCAGAGCTGTGGGTTTGGGTCAATGGGGAGCTCACATGGTTGAAAGGCTGATTACACATAGAAAATTAGGGTAAATTATATTGAGGAAAATGAGAGCCAGGTTTCTCACTATTGGATAAGGGAGTTACAAATATGGAAATGGGGAAACCTAGAGTGAATTCTGTGGTAATGATCTACTGGAGATACTGGTGTAAATTAAGATTTTTGGATATAGATGGAGAGACGGAAAGAAATATGGATTTATGTGTATGTGTGCCTGGGTTTACACACATATACTTCCTTGCTCTGTCCACTGAGAGGGCCGAGAGGCAATAACATCCTAGTGGCAATGGGCCCATCTAGTACCCAGACCTTTGCTTCTAAGTGCTATTTTCCATTAAAATCTACCAGGGATCCTTGAAGAGATGGCTGTTTCCAGAGCAGAGAAAGCACAAGATGAGTCTGATACATCTTATTGTGTCAGACAGTAAGCAAGTACTTAGAAAAATGACAGGAACATGTCCAAAGTGTACAGGAACCAGCCTGAATCTGGTACACCTGAACATGCAAATAAACTACAGTAAGATTATAACCCATTGAAAAAAATGGAATCCAAGGGTCCATACTGAAATAAGTAAGTAAATACATAAATAAATCAATGAAATAAAAAGCTCCTAAGTATAGCTGAATGTAACTAATAAATATAGAGGGTATACTAGAATTAGAAATCTACCATTCGACCACTATCAGAGTAATAATTCAGGCCAACAATCATATCGATATTAAAATGAGTGAGTAAAAGTTTGATAAAAATAGGATGTTTATATAGTCTCAATATATCTTCCTACAATGTTTGTTACATAGTTATTAACTTACATGTATCAGATACTCATTAGAGTAGAGAAAACTAGAAAACACCATCTTTTTCCCCCAAAAGTTTTAATTTATATTCCAGCTATTTAACATATAGTGTACTATTAGTTTCAGGTGTAGAATTTAGTGATTCATTACTTATATACAACACTCAGTGCTCATCAAAGTGCCCTCTTTAATATCCATCATCCATCCAGCCTATTCCCTGACTACCTTCCCTCTAGCAACCTTGTTTGTTCTCTACAGTTAAGAGTCTGTTTTCTGATTTGCCTCTCTTTTTTCCCCCTTTGCACAATTGTTTTGTTTCTCAAATTTCATATATAAGGGAAATTATATGGTCTTTGTCTTTCTCTGACTGATTCAATTAGCATAGTACTCACTAGCTCCCTCTATGTCTTTGCAAATGGCAAGATTTTTTTCATGACTGAGTAATATTCCATAATATATATACCTATCTCACCTCTTCTTTACCCATTTGTTAGTCTATGGACATTGGGCTATTTTCCTAATTTGGCTATTGTTGATAATGCTGCTATAAACATTGGGGTGCACGTGCCCCTTCAAATTCGAATTTTTTTATCCTTTGGGTAATACCTAGTAGTGCAATTGCTGGATTGTAGGGTAGTTCTATTTTTAACTTTCTAAGGAGCCTTCACACTGTTCTCCAGGGTGGCTAATCCAGTTTGCACTCCTAGCAACAGTGCAGAAGGGCTCCCCTTTCTCCACATCCTCCCAACACCTGTTATTTCCTGTGTTGTGAACTTTAGCCATTTTGACAGGTGTGAGGTGGTATCTCATTGTAGTTCTGATTTGTATTTCCCTGATGATGAGTGATTTTGAGCATTTTAGAAAACACCATCATAATCAATTGATAAAATGTTATAAAACTGGGACAAATCAACTGTGTGCCTCCTGATATGAAGACAGTATTTTTATGTGGTATGGCTGAGAAAAATACATAGCCTTAATTTAGTTAAATCCAAATGGAGAGACATTCCAAGTAAATAATCTCTATTCTTCAAAAATGTCAAGGTCATAAAAAATAAGCAAAAATGTAGAAATGTTCCATTTGAAGAAGAAAGAAACATGACAACTAAGTGCAATGCATGAACCTGTATTGGACCATGGAGTTATAAATGATTTTAGGGGAACAACTAGCAAAATCACATTTTAAAAAATGGTAGATATCTCAGGAAGGGCAAAGATTTCTATAAGATTATCTACAGTTGGGGGTTCTTCTGACAGTCTTCAAAGATTTTAGAGATGCTTCGTAAATACCCTGAATTTAGCTTACTGTTTCTTTTTCAATTTCTTGATGGGCCAAAATGGTCTAATTTCCTTTGAAATTAACTGTCAATGTATCTTTACTATTGGGGTTATGAATAAAATCAGTAACAAATTATATCCTCTATAAAAAAAGATACAAATAACCAATTAATTCAAAGCTGTACTACCAATCTTACTGCTAAAATTTTATTAAAAATGGATCTCTTCTGGGGCACCTGGGTAGCTCAGTCAGTTAAGTGTTTGACTCTCGATCTCAGCTCAGGTCTTTATTCACAATTGTGAGTTCAAGCCCTGTGTTGGGTTCCACACGGGGCATGAAAGCCTCCTTAAAAAAAAGGATCTCTTCCACACAAAAATGTCCATTAATTTTTGACAAAGTTGCAACAGCAATTCAATGGAGGAAGGACAGCCTATCAACAAATAGTGCTGGAACACTGGACATCTTTAGGCAAAAAAAAAAAAAAAAAAAAAAGAACCTTGACCTAAACTATTCACTTTATTCAAAAACCAACTCAAAAATGCAGCACGGACTCAAATGTAAAATTATAAATCTTCTCAAAAAGAACATAAAAAGATAAATTTTTGGGGCACCGGAATGGCTCAGTCGATTGAACATCTGACTCTTGATTTGGGCTCAGGTCATGATCTCACAGTTTGTGAGATCCCCCCCATGCTGGGCTCTGTGCTAACAGTGCAGAGCCTGCTTGGGATTCTCTTTCTCCCTCTCTTTCTGCCCCTCCCCCATTCACGTGTGTGTGTGTGTGTGTGTGTGTGTGTGTATGTGTGTGTGTGTGCGCGGGTGCACACGCGCGTGCACGCTCTGTCTCTCAAAAATAAATAAACATTAAAAAAAAAAAGATGAACTTCGGGACCTATGGCTAGGCAAAGAGACTTGACTTATCTTAGACTTTATGACAAAGGCATGATCCATAAGAGGGAAAGTTAATACATTTGACCATACAAAAATGAAAAACTCTGCTCTGCAAAGCCCCTGTTGAAAGGATGAAAAGACAGATTATAGACCCTGAGAAATATTTGCAGATCACATATCTGACAAAGGCTTTGTGTAAAGACTATATAAAGAACTTTAAAAATTCAGCAATAATATGTGGAATGTAAGAAACAAAACAGATGAACATATGGGAAGGGGGGATGGGAAGAGAAGAAGGGGAAACATACCACAAGAGACTCTTAATGACAGAGAACAAACTGAGGGTTGATGGAGAGATTTGGATAGGAAGTGGGCTAGATGGGTGATGGGTATTAAGGAGGGCACTTGTGAGGAGCACTGGGTATTATATGTAAGTGATAAATCACTGAATTCCACTTCTGAAACCAATATTGCAGTGTATGTTATCTAACTAAAATATAAAAAAATATAAATATAAAAGAAAATACCATATTGAAAAAATAAATAAAAATTCAACAGTAAACAAAGAATCCAAACAGAAAATGGGCAAAGTCATGTATAGGCATTTCACCAAAGAAGTTACACAGATGGCAAATAAACACATGAAAGATGTTCAACATCATTAGTTCTCTGGATGAATCTCTAGAGAATTTTATTAACTGGGGAGAGAAACATCCCAACCAAATAGCTACCAAAGGAGCTGTTACAAGTTGAATTGTATCCCTCCAAACAGATCCACTGAAGTTCTAACTCTAGTACCTCAGAATGTGATCTAATTTGGAAATAAAAGTCTTTATAAACTTAACCAAGTTAAGTGAAATCATTACAGCAGGCCCTCATCCAATATGACTGGTGTCCTTATCACAAGGGAAATCTGGACACTGATAGGGACAGAGGGAATACATGTGGAGACACAGAGGGTAAAGATGGCCATGTGCCTGGGGTGATGTGTGTACAAGCTAAGGATTGCCGGCAAACACCAGAGGTGGAAGAGGCAAGGTAGGATTTTCTCCAGAGCTGTCACAGAGAGCATGGCCCTGCTGATACCTTCCTTGGTTTCAGACTTTTAGCTTCCAGAAGTGTGAAATGACACATTTCTGTTGTTTTAAATGATCCAGTTTTTGGTACTTTGTGCAGCTGGCCTAGGAAACAACACTGATATATATTGCGTGGCTTCATTTGTGTAACAATCATGAAATGACATAATTATAATGATGACACTGGATTAGTGGCTGATGTCAGTTTCTTGGTTTGGGTGTGTGGTGGCTACTCTGGGTATGAGATGTTAGTACAGGGGACAGTGCACAGGAGGACACTATATATTTCTTGGTAGTCTATTATGAACCTATAATTACTATTAATCTAAAAGGTTAGAATAATTTTATTTAAAATAAAAGTTATGGGGGCATCTGGCTGGCTTAGTTGGGTGGAACATGCAACTCTTGATCTCAGGTTGTAAGTTCAAGCCGCAAGTTAGGAATAGAGATTACTTAAAGATAAAATCATTTAAAAATAAGTTAAATATTTGTCCTTCTCTGCCTGACTTATTTCGCTCAGCATAACACCCTCAAGGTCCATCCATGTTGCTACACATGGCCAGATTTCATTGTTTCTCATTGCCATGTAGTATTCCATGGTATAGATAAACCACATCTTCTTGATCCATTCATCTGTTGATGGACACTTAGGCTCTTTCCATGTTTTAGCTATTGTGGAGAGTGCTGCTATGAACATTGGGGTACATGTGCTCCTATGCCTCAGCATTTCTGTTGCACGTATAGGAGGATTAGGAGGAGCTTGACGGAGGAACAAGCGGGAGAAGAAGGGCGGAAATGGTGGGGGAAAGGGAGAGAGGCAAACCATGAGAGACTCTTGAATGCTGACAAAAACTGAGGACTGATGGATGTGGGGGGGAGGGGGGGATGGGCATGGAGGAGGGCACTTTGGGGATGAGCACTGAGTGTTATGTAGAAACTAATTTGACAATAAACTATTTGTAAAAAAAAATAAATAAATAAAATAAAAATAAAAATTAAAAAAAAAATAAAAAATAAAAAATAAATAAAAAATAAAAAAAAAAAATAAGTTAAATATCTTTCACTTGCATGACTTGGCCATTTGTATAATGGAAATACATCTGAGTCTTCTTTGAAAACTCAGGTTCTTGCAGTGACTCCTAGTGCCATTCTTTTTTTTTTTTTTAAATAGTTTTTATTTATTTTTGAGACAGAGAGAGACAAAGCATGAGCGGGAGAGGGGCAGAAAGAGAGGGAGACACAGCATCTGAAACAGGCTCCAGGCTCTGAGCTGCCAGCACAGAACCTGATGCGGGGCTTCAACCCATCAACTGCAAGATCATGACCTGAGCCAAAGTCGGCCACTTAACCGACAGAGCCACCCAGGCGCCCCTCCTAGTGCCATTCTTAAAGTGAACCATCACAGTGATGTACAGGGGGCTGGCTGCGCCACACCGTGGCCCTTCTGGCAGGGCTCCTTCGTCTAGTGAGGCAAGTGACCTGTAGTCTGTCTCTCTCTGTCCGTTGGGGCTAGCAATGAGACTTAGCTATGGTATATCTGACCCCTGCTTTCGTTACTTTCCACGCCTGCTGTCAGCTGGGGCAGAAGGCAGGTAAGGCTCTATGGGCACCAACATGTGTATATTGCCCGCGAAGACAGCAGTCTAATGGCAGAGTAGAGGGCAGCTGCACAGTGAACCACTGCCTGATGACACAGCCATCTGACCTGGAATGTGTGTTAGAATACTAGGAAGTGTGCCAGGTGCCAAGCATGTCTCAACATACTGAGTGTCCTGCAGACGGCGGGTGGGGAGTTTGCAGTCACCCTTCAGTTTGCTTAAGGGTTGGATGGGAAGAGACACATAAGGTACCTGGATATTACCTTCACTGAGGCCTGTCGCCCTGGCTGTTGAGCCAAATGCTAGGATGGCTCACAGGACGCACTGTGAAAGACTAATGTCAGTCACTCTCTTATTTCTCATAAGGGGTATCAATTTGCTGTCAAATGATTAAAAAGTGAACTGAGAAAAGGAAAATGAGGATTGAACAACAGGATGGTCTGTACTACTCAGGTGATAGATTTGCATGCATGTTCCTCTCTGAGTTAAGGTCCAGCAGAGGTATTTTTCTTGTAGAACTTATGTCTTGTGTTCAGCTTACCAACCCATCTCTTTCCCTTGTCTGCTCTGTGCTGATTTGCTGAGTGGCAAGGTGGCAGACAAGCATCCCCCCAGAACTGCCAACGCCTTCTGAGGCCATGGGGCTTCCCTCACCTGCTGCTAGCTCAGCTGTTGGACAGTTCTGGCCGGGGCCAAGCTCAGTCCTGAGATTCCTCCCTGTATCCCCTTTCTACAACCTGCCTGTGTGCCCAACAGGAACGCACAGTGCTGGGCTGAGAATCTCTCAACCTGGGCTGTGTCCAGGACTTACCCACTGGCCGGTAGGCTGCACCTGCACAAGAAATGATTTATTCCATTTTACCACTCCATTAACTTCTATGAAAGGTTATCCTTTAATAAACTTTATGACACCTTATCAGAAAGAGAGAGAGAGGGATTGTTTACCTGTGATCTTTGATAAATCACCCTGGCATAGAAACTGCAACGTGTACTGAGATCATCAGTCTGGAAAGGCATTGAAAATGATTAGGACATCACACAAAACACACAAATACAGTAAAAGTAATTAAAGACCCTGTTAGAAACACAGATGATACCTGGAGAATTTCTCTTAAGAAGCGGGGAACTGGAGGTTGGTAAAGCTTAGAAATGGGGTCTTCTTCGATTATATCAATCTGTCCCACATTTGGATGAGCAGCGAGAATGTAACAGAAGCTAGGCGGAGGCACGTGTGTTTTTACCTGTTTAAAAAATGAAGGCAAAGGTAAACATGAGAGTACTGGTAAAGATTCAAATATACTATTAAAATCTACTTTTTAATATATACATACTTGTTCACAGATGCATTCTATCTTTTTGGAAGGTTATATAAGAAATTGATTATGTTGTTTACCTCTGGGAACAAACATAAGAACTTTTATACTTTTTGAATTTATTACGGATTTAAAAAAAAACAAACCTTCAGGTGCTTCAGGGGCATCTGGGTAGCTCAGTAGGTTAAGCATCCAACTCTAGATTTTGGCTCAGGTCACGATCTCACAGTTCGTGAGTTCGAGCCCTGAATCGGGCTCCACACTGGTATTGTGGAGCCTGCTTGGGATTCATTCTCTCTACCTCTCTCTGTCCCTCCCAAGCTTGCTGTCTCTCTAACTAAATAAATAAGCTTAAAAAACAAAAACAAACTATTTTTCAGAGTATATTTGAAAATACTATTTAGAAACTTATTCCTCTTTGGGTGCCTGGGTGGCTCAGTCAGTTAAGTGTCTGACTTCAGTTCAGGCCATGATCTCGTGGTTTGTGGATTTGAGATCCATGTCAGGCTCTGTGCTGACAGCTCAGAGCCTAGAGCCTGCCTCGGATTATGTGTCTCCCTCTCTCTCTGTCCTTCCTCCACTTGTGTTCTGTCTCTGTCTCTCTTTCTCTCTCAAAAAAATCAGTAAACATTTAAAAAAAAAGAAACTTCTTCCCTTTAAAAAAAAAAGTGGGCATTGTTGACAACTATTTCCTGGTCTAGCACAGTACAGAGTTATAGTCTTAGCAGTCTGCTAGGAAGTCAGCTACCACACAAACAAGATAGTCCCCAGTTTTCAGCTTTTGGAGTTACAGCCCAAAGCAGCCACAGCTGGTCTGCTGGATAAAACTGAGGATGGAGGAGAAGGACAGATTTTAATCAGTCAGTTTTACTACCTGTGGGCAAGCACCATAAACAATCTGGTGCAGCAGGGGAAGGGAAATCCGTGTCTGCCCTGGTAGTTGTACCAATACCATGGATTTTATTTATGACATTAGGTGAGTTTGTGCTCTAATTGGTAACTGAATGCTGGTTCTAATCGTAACTGGGAGGTGGAGGGGGAAATACCCTGTGGCTTGTTTAGTATGAGGCTAAGACGCTGACTGTTGCAACAGCATGCAATGGTTGTGGTATTAAGACATCGTCATAAATTAACCTCAAGAAGAACTGGGTGTGACCTAGCAAAGAAAGCATCCAGAGCTGGACTTTAGACTGAGGTGAACGAGTCTGAATCTCTGTGCTCATAGTCCCTGGACCTCAGCTTCTCAGGGATGTGGACCGTGGCTGGGGCCTGACTTAGTGCCTGGACAGTGCAGGTGGCAACCAGGGGGGCTCTGAGGACGCTGGCTCACCTCTTCACAGCCTCGGCCATGGCCAGCTGCTTTCAGAAGCATCACTGGAGGCCACATGGTGTCGATCAAGCTGAAAAGCCCTGCTGACCTGGAAAAAGAAAAGATGCTGTTGATGGTATTCATCACTTAAGTGCCTGTTCATGTGTAGTTTTGCTTAACAGACACCATCTCTAATGCCTAGGAGACACCATTCAGGATGTGTGGTGATTCAGATGGGGAAGACAGTGCCACACAGACAAACAGGCCTTCAAAACTGCGCAAGAGCTGGAAGGAGTTTGTTCATTAAATTGTGATACAGCTCTCCAATAAAGTATTGTACAGCCATTGAAATGGTTACATAAGAAGTGTTTAGGAACATGGGAGAATGTTTCTGATATGTTGCTAAAAGCAGGTAACAAATTATATGTCTGTCTCTATGTATATTCCTATGCATTACCTGCATGTAATAAGCTGAAAGAAAAGGAGACTGAAAGATGTATGAACGATTTTAGTGGTTATCTGAGTGCAGCTTACAAGTAATATTTACTTTCTCCCTTGGCTTTTATGTGTCTTCTACCTTTTTCCAAAATAGATATGTATTACTCATATAAGAAGAAAAATGATCAATAAGTTATCTAAAGTAAAGAATATAGCCAGACGTAAAAGAACAACTATTATGTGATTCCAGTCATGAGATTCCTGGAGCAATCAAATCGGTACAAACAGAAAGTGGAATGATGGTTGCTAGGGGCTGAGGGCTGGGAAACAGACAGTATTTAATGGTCATGGAGATTTCCTTTGGGAAGATGGAGACATTCTAGAGATGGATGGGTGTGATGGATGAGGGATGGTTTGAACGTACTCAATGACACTAAAAATGGTTAAGGTGGAAAGTTCTGTTATTCACATTTTATCACACTAAAAAAATCCTGTTTTAGTTGCTATACACACACATAAACAGACAAACATCTCAAAAAACCTTCTTAGATTTTGCTCTAAATCTCAACAAGATAGAATTTATCTGTGAGTAAATATCTATATATTCTTATTTCTTTCAATGTTTAATAGCAAGTTTTAGGTGCTTAGGATCTAGCAGCTAATAAAACCAAACAACTCAGAACCTAAAGATCAGGGTCTTAGCATGCACTAGAAGACACAAGCATTTCTCCATCCCCTTTTGGGTCCTCATGTCAATTTCTTTCTTTCTTTCTTTTATTTATTTCTGAGAGAGAGAGAGATAGAGAGAGAGAGAGAGAGAGAGAGACAGCATGAACAGGGGAGGGTCAGAGAGAGAAGGAGACACAGAATCTGAAACAGGCTCCAGGCTCTGAGCCAGCTGTCAGCACAGAGCCGGACATGGGGCTCGAACCCACAAACTGTGAGATCATGATCTGAGCCGAAGTCAGATGCTTAACTGACTGAGCCACCCAGGCGTCCCTGTGACAAACACCAAGCTCAATATCATTCCTGTGAATCTTTAGGTTTTGGGTTAAAATCAAGCAAGCAAATAAGCAAATGGCAGGGGGTGGGTAACACATGGTAAAAAGAGATTGCCTAGTGAAAATTCACTCTCTCCCTCTCTTGATTATTTCTGAGAAGTACCCTGCAGCAGCTGTTTGTGTAAGTGATAGACAGGGCTGGTTGACCCAGGGCTGGCTAAGGGCAAGCAAAGCTGTTAGGAAGGTTTGGAGGTAAACTTATTTGCTTACCTCTCACTGCCCTTCCCCAAGACTAAGGAACGGGGTGGGCCCACTGTGTCCCTCCCCGAGGGTGGGCTGGGGTGGCAGGAAGGACATGGGATGTGGACTTGTCACTTGCTCTCTGTCTGCCATGTGCCCAGGACTTCCTGCTCCTGGTGTGGCTCCTTTCTTCTCATGGAACAGGCCACTTGACTCCTGTTCCTCTGCTGTCCTCTCACTGTTTGATGTGAGCTCCCCAGTGGGTCGGCATGGACTTGTTCTGGTTGCAGAGAAGTGCACGCCCAGACAAAGTGGTCAGGAGACTTGGTGAATGAATAGCCGACACGCAGTGATCACAAGCACCTACATACTTCCTTGCAGAAACCAGACCCAGCACATGTGATATGCTCATTTCCTATGTGTAATCTGGAGAAATGCAATGCTGGAGGGCAAACAGTCATTTTCTACACCAATAAATGTTTCTCATCTTAGACCTGACTACATCCAAGGCAAAGCTAAGACTCTGCTCAAGCCCCTTGTTTAAGCAGGAGTGGGTGCAGCATGGGCCCTGCAGTAAGACCTGTCTCTCCCTCTAGTTCTGCCTTTTATATACCGTGAAACCTTAAGGAAGTTGCTTAATTCCTGCACCTTCTGTCTCTTCTTCTGTGAAATTGGGAAAGATCGTTACATACCTGTTGTGTGACTGCAAAGGGTGAAAAACATACTGCATGTGTAGCATCTACTAGGGTTTCTATGCTCAGAATAAGTACTCAACATGTTGGCCATCTGATGTTCATGTTATTATTCATATTGCTAATTGTTTAGGCTATTAACTTCTTTTTTTACTTTTATTTATTTTTTGAGAGGGGGTAGGGGCAGAGAGAGAGAGGGAGAGAGAGAATATCCCAAGCAGGCTCCATGCTGAATCCTACATGGGGCTCAATCTCATGACCCTGAGATCTTGAACCAACATCAAGAGTCAGACACTAGGCCACCCAAGTGCTCTGGCTATTAACTTCTATACTGTTTTCTGTTCAAAATTTCCCAGTTGAAGACAAGATTTTAACCCTAGAGTAACATTCTTTCTGAAGGAATAGAGTCAAACTAAAAGTATGATAAAAGATTTGTACAGAATAGAAAGATAAACAACCCTTTCCAGAGAGTAACCAAGTACTTATCGATTTTCCTAAATTTTTAGAGTTTCTGTTGTGTGGAGTCCCATAAACTCCAAGAAGACAGGGTTCTATGGTCAGTTAGGGTTGCTGTGTGCAGCTTATCTGTGGCTTAGCAGGATACACTGGAGTGGGAGACTCTGGAAAACCTTGTGTAAAAGACACATGTAAAATCTGGACAAATGGAAGTTTCTTCAATTTATATCCATGAAGTCTTTTTGGATCCAATGTTCTCTTGGAATTTTCTTTCACAAGTACTATACTATGAAGAGAGCCTTAGAAAAGAAAGTTCTCTTTGAATTTAATGATGCTTACTTAGAGGATGCTAATGGCTAATTTTAAGTTTGAACCGGTTATGCATTATATTTTAATATTTATTATGTCTTAGGTATAGGATGGCTATGCATTAAATAAAAAGGTTAGTCTTATAAAAAATCAGCTTCTCTACTGGTGTGAAAAAAAACAAACAAAATGATTCAGATGGCTCTGCGAACTAGAGCTTGTGTCTCAGGCAGCATACACATTCCTCGAAGTGACTCCAGCCTCTGACTGGGACCGATTTTGTGCTGAGGCTAACTTTTGGCACAGTTAAAGTGTATTGTTCTTCCCACTTCGGTTCATTCTTTCCCATTCGTTTTTGCATAAGGTTTCACTTTGTTGCATAGGAAACTCATTCCTTCTAAAAAGCCATCCCTTTAAAATATGTTTAAAACAACAAACAAATTGTCTGATAGGGTAGTCGCCACCAAAGTTTATATTTTCATGTTTAAAAAAGTTTGTAAAATAAATGTTTAACTAAAATAGAGGGGGGAAATAATATAAAGTCATTGAGTTTATAATAAAAATATTTTAAAAATCTGAAAACATCATTTTTCCAGAATAAATGTCTTAGGATATATCTTAATTTATAGATTGCATAAAGTGAATCTGCAGAAAAATTTCCATCACATCTCAGAAAATTAGAAAGCTTCTATAGCTATATTTTATTAATAGTAACAGATGTAGTATTTAAATGGGAAGGAATCAAGATACATGCACATATTAAAATTATATTTACCAAAATGCACTTAAAATGGTTAAAACTGTATATATGTATATTCAACCACAATAAAAAAGTTATATTTGCCACAAAAAATGAGTACCAAGTATTTTGATTGGGGTCTCTGGGAACTGCTGATAGTTCATGGAAAGAGTTATACTCCCTTCTGTGTGATGTCATGCAATAAGAGCATCCAAATTCTTTACTGCAGAACACAATTTTTATTTTATTTAATTTAAATTTTAAGCTATTTATTTATTGTTTGTTTGCATACTGCATGCTTGTAGGTGGGAGAGGGCAGAGAGAGAAAGAGAGACAGAGAGAATCCCAAGCAACCTGCATGTTGTCAGTGCAGAGCCCAACTTGGGTCTTGATCCCATGAACCATGAGATCATGACCTGAGCTGAAATTAATAGTCAGACACTTAACTCAGCCTCCCAAGAGCCCCTAAATCCAAATTTTAAAAACTGAGATATGTAACATACTAAAATATTCATCCTTTTAAAGTGCACAGTGCATGCTAGGAATTTACCCAAGGGATACAGAAATGCTGAGGCATAGGAGCACATGTACCCCAATGTTCATAGCAGCACTCTCCACAATAGCAAAAACATGGAAAGAGCCTAAGTGTCCATCAACAGATGAATGGATCAAGAAGACGTGGTTTATCTATACCATGGAATACTACATGGCAATGAGAAACAATGAAATCTGGCCATGTGTAGCAACATGGATGGACCTTGAGGGTGTTATGCTGAGCGAAATAAGTCAGGCAGAGAAGGACAAATATCATATGTTTGCACGTATAGGAGGATTAGGAGGAACTTGACGGAGGAACAAGGGGGAGAAGAAGGGGGGAAATGGTGGGGGAAAGGGAGAGAGGCAAACCATGAGAGACTCTTGAATGCTGACAAAAACTGAGGACTGAAGGATGTGGGGGGGAGGGGGGGATGGGCATGGAGGAGGACACTTGTGGGGATGAGCACTGAGTGTTATGTAGAAACTAATTTGACAATAAACTATTTGTAAAAAAAAAAAAACACAAAAAGGTTTTTTTTTAATTCCTTATTTATGCTATTTTCAGTATGGCAATTTGGCATTTGAGTTTGAAGACAAAAATCTTTCTTAAAATTTAAACAAGAATCAAGTTTTAGTGTTCCATTAAAAATAAACAGCATATTATAACAAAAAAAAATAATAAAAGTGCACAGTGCAGTTTTTAGTGTACTCATTGAGTTGTGGAACTTCCACCACTATCTACTTCCAGAAGGTTTTCTCATGCCAATACCACCCCAGGTACTCCTGTGCTGTGCCCATCAGCAGTCACTCTTGCTACACATCTACTTGCTGTTTTTATGGACATTATATATAAGTGGAATAATATAAAATGTGGTCTTTTGTGTCTTGCTTCTTTTATGTACATGTTTTTAAGGTTCATCCATGTTATAGCATTCGTGTATCAATACTGCATTCTTTTTTTGCTTGAATAATCCACAGTATGGATAAATGACATTTTATTATCCATTCATCAGTTCATGGACATTTGGATTGTTTCTACTTCTCAGCTGTTATGAAAGTTGCTATGAACATCCATGAACAAGTTTCTGTGTGGACTATGTTTTCATTTCTCTTGGGTAGATAGCCTAGGAGTAATTTGCTGGGTCATACAGTAATTCTGTGTTTAACTTTTTGAGGAACTGCCTAACTGTGGTACAAAGTGTTGCACCGTTTTACATTCCCAACAATGTGTGGGCTTATAAATCCATTTTGCTTCTAAGTTAATACATATATTAAAATAATTGGAAACATGAAACTTTATATCTGGAATGATTTATAATAGAACTCTTGGTGGTTTTTTTTTTTTTTTCCTGCTTTCACTTTTATGCTTTTCAGATGCTCTGAAATTTTAACAGAACATATATAACACTTTTATAATCAGTTTTGAAAACCAAAAAGCTAGGGCTCTGTTAAAACAGTGGTAACCAGTGGAGAGAAATGTCTTAAAGTGAAGCAAGCATCCTCTTTAGTCACACACAAGTCTGCTCTGAGCCTGCCTATGATCCACCCAGCCACAGGACTGTGGACATCCAGGGTGGATGTGGGGACTAGACGGAATGTATCCTTTGTGCCTTACTGTAGCATAAATGGTAACTGCTATGGCTATTATTGGTGTTTTTAGGTACATTCAAATAAGCTCCCTAAAAAGTAATATAATTTAATTCACTATTATTTATTACTATTTTTAACTATTTAATCAGTAATTCATTTGATTTTTAAAAAGCCTTATTTTGAACTATAGACTCATAGAAAGTTGCAAAGATAGTACAGAGATCCTGTGCAGCCCTCATCCGCTTTCTTATAAATAGTCTAGGTGTGTAAACTACCAGCACAGAATAAATTAGAGATACAACTATTCATAAATGCAAAGTATACTCTTTTCGAAGATACTTACTCCAATGACCAACAGCATAAGCAGGATATGTGACCAGAGATTTCCTTTAAAATGATTTTCAACTCTTCCAATTCTCTCTAAAGCAAGGGCCACCCCTAAGTGTGACTGGTTACAGTGTAAGAGGTGCCTTAGAATACTTAGGAAAAAGTTCTTGGAGTGACCCTTCAGGAGAGATACAATAAGGATGAAGTGTATCACACTTTTTAAACCTAAGTAAGTCCCAGAGATTGATTGAGATTTAGGATTGCAACAGAGGTGAAGGTTGTTCATAAGAGAATGCTGCCCCATCATGCCTTGAGGTACACATCCCCAATCTCACCAATGCTGCTGTAGATGGGATTTGCTCTGACAGACTGCTGGAGGCAGAATGGGGTGTAGAGAGGACACCTTTCATCTTGTAATATGGGCAGGTCCTGAAATCTCTCTTGGCCTCATTTTCCTCCCTTCTAGGATTTGGTGGTTCTCCAATTTGTAATGCTAGTGTTCCTTGCTGCCATGTGTCTCTGCTTGAGAAGGAAATGTGTTAGGTAAAGGTGGTGAAGTCTGCAGTGGTTGATGGAGAGGAGTGGGAACAAGGCCTGTGTTCTATCTATGAAACTGCCACAGTATGGAGCAGCTAGAAATAGCCGACCATCTATGATAAATGCCTTCTGCAGAATGATCTATAAGCTTGGCTGACTGAAGACTTCTTTTCATGCTGCAAAGGGCTTTTGGTATCGATTAAGAAGCAAAGTCACCTATTTCTCAGAAGGAAGAAAAATTCATTTTCTTGCCTGTAGTTTGTATTTGTGGAATATTCTAGAAACTGCCAAAATCTAATAGAAGTACACAAGAGTTTATGGTGGAGGGGACCAACGTGAGAGCATCTCCAGAAAAAAGCGTCATAAATTTGGCCTAAGAATCTGAAATGGTGTCCACACTCATATATCTCTCTTGGGGTTAGTAAGAGCCAATGTTCCCCATCCTCAGGCAAGAATGGTGCATGGAATTGAGTAAGCTATGCATGCTCAGAAAACACCAATGGGTACATCCATTTAGAGAACTTTTGGCTGAGAAAGGCAGCTCTCTGGTCCCTGACTCTCAATGCTCTTGGGCATGTAATGAGCTACAGAGGACTGGGGTTAGCCCTGGAGCAGCAACAGCAGGCCCTCTGCTTGGCACTGCAAAGGAGGCTGTGAGAGTAAGGAGTGTGGCTGGGGATGATAGCAAAACAGAATTTCAGAAAAATATACAACCAGAACTGGGGTTCCAGCTTCACTGCCATTGGAAACGATGCTAAATTTACATATTTTCACACAAATTTTATAGATTTTTTTTTGCTGCAGCAAATGAATGATTTCCTCTAGTTTCATTATATCCAATCTTATTTATCTTGACTCGTAGGTGATTAATGCTATTTGGAAAACCAACCACTCAAAGTAAGGGAAATTAAGACATTCATGGCCTCCAGTCCCCTGGAAGAAGGTAAAGGGGGCAAGTTTTTCCCTCCACATACCAGATTGTTAACTGATACTATCTGTCTGCCTGGCCTATTTTCTTAGTTATTTTAGGGGCTATTTTCCCCATCTGATATAGTCTGATCTAACTACTACTCCCAAGTCTTCACTGGGTAATCTAAGACTGCCTGAACCACTTTCTTTTGGGTGTGGATAGAGTGGAATTTGCTCCAGGAGATTTAAACTGTGATGGTATGTCCACTACAATAGGAAGATAACATGTAAGGAAACAACTAACTCCACTGAGTTAGTTCAGACTTAGGTCTTTTTTTGTTTGTTTGTTTTTAAATCAGGCATATATTTTGGGTATAAAATGTTCTTGAAATTTGCCATTGGAAATGGCAAATTTTTCTATATCTACTATTGGTTGGTGATTTCTCTATACCTACTATTACAGTAGTACTCAAAACTCTGCACCACAGATTATCTGATAAATGGAATACTTCAGACCTATATTTCTCAAAGAGGGGCCTGGGGAGGTCTCTGACACCCTTTCAGGTGGCCCACATGGCCAGAACTATTTTCTGAAGACTTTATTTTCCTTTCTCACCTGTGCACAATGGAGTTTTCCAGAGGCCACAGGATGCATGATACCACAACAGTTTGAATGCAGAGCAGAAATGATACCCACTGTTTTCTATTAGTCCAGACATTAAAAAGATCAGCAAAACATAAAATACTACTCTTCCCACTAAAGTGGTTTTGTTTTACAGAATGTTTTTCATAAAAATACTATTTGTTATTAATGGGCTTATTATTGGGATTTTTAGGTGAAGTAATACATATTTAAATATTTTCAGTTTAATTTCAAATATAGTAAATATTAATCAATATAATCCACACTAAAAAAAAAAATCTCCTTGGGTTCTCATTAATTTAAAGAGTATAAAGGGCTCCTGAGACCAAGAAGTTGGAACTGCTCTTTAAACCTTAGCGTTACTCAAAATTGAGTGCACTATCTTCCGGGCACGTCTCTCTGTCTCCCTCTATGCGCTAGAAGATAATCACCTGCCATTAGAAGGCACAGGCTACACATCTTCCTTCTCACAACACTGGATCTATGTGCCTGAATTTCTATCCAACAGAAGACAACAGGTTTTGGGCATATCTGGTCAGTTGTATGTTTAGATATAATTTCAATGCAGTCTAAGATATAATTTCTTCCCGATTCCTAAATCATTATTAATATTACTCAACTTAGACAGGAATATTATTTTCAGTTGTAAAGATAACTTTCCACTCTTCATAAAATTAGATCAATGCACCTGGTTACTTGTAAATAATATAACAATTCTTATCACTTTATACTTTCTGTGGCCCAACACTCAACAAGAATATAGTAGTTTTAGGGGCGCCTGGGTGGCTCAGTTGGTTAAGTGTCAGACTTCAGCTCAGGTCATAATCTTCTGGTTGGTGGGTTCGAGTCCTGCATCAGGTTCTGTGTTGACAGCTCAGAGCCTGGAGCCTGCTTTGGATTCTGTGTCTGCTTCTCTCTCTGCTTCTTTTCTGCCCGCTCTCTGTCCTTTCTCTCCCCAAAATAAAATAAAAACATAAACAAATAAAAAAATAAAGAATATAGTAGTTCTAGAAGCAGGCCCATTGGCAGAGTTGAGAAAGACCTATGGGGATACTGAGGAAAATGTCTTCCTGGGGGTGGGTGCACACCTGTTCACCCAGGGGAGGAGGCCCTGCACTCCCACCGTGAATGCTTTGTCAGTGCCAAAGAGAAGAGCAAAGGTGAAGCAGTCTTAAGGAGACCACTCCTGCAGGGACCACTGTTAATGTTTGTATAAGAATACAGGTATGAGAATAAGCAGAGGAATATCTCTTGTAGGTGTTCAAAACCACTCTAGAAATCCTAGAAAGGCAATCCTCTTTTTTGGGGGAAGATATTCCTTCTTGAAAATCCAGATATAAGCATAATAATAACAGCTACTAATTATTTGGTAACTTTACTATGGGCAAAGGACTGTTTTAAGCATTTTACATATATTAAGTTTCACTACAACCTTGTTTGTACGGATAAAAATCATAGCAAATTAGGGGCACCTAGATGGCTCTGTTGGTTAAGAGTCTGACTCTTGGTTTCTGCTCAAGTCATGATCTCACATTATAGTGGGTTCAGTGCGGAACCTGCTTGGGATTCTCTGCCTGTTCCCTGCTCGTGCTCTCTGTCTCTCTCTCTCTCATAATAAATAAACATTAAAAAAAAAGGCTTAAAAAATCATAGCATATTAATTGACTTGCTCGAGGTTACCCTTTCTGGAAAGACATAGCAGCTTAGACATAGATAAAAAGGAAATTTTTCTTCAGAGGCCTTAGAGCCACCACGTGTCCTCCACCGCCTGTGACCAGGTGCCTGTGACAGGGCTGGCTCCCTTTCCTGCAGTGTTGCCACTGCCCACAGAGTGCCCACACAGGGCCCACGGCCCTCCAGGGTACACCACCGCCTCCCCCGGCAGAGCACCCACGCCGTGCCTGCGCCCCTCCACGGGTCACCACCGCCACCCACGGAGCGCCCACGCCGGGCCCGCACCCCTCCATGGAAGAGCACAGAAGTCCCAAGGGCCACCACCAACAGCAAGAGGTTGAAGCCAACTCCAGATCAAACCACTCTACCAGGATCTGGAGACATTTTATTTTATTTTATTTTATTTTATTTTATTTTTTATTTTATTTTATTTTAATTTTATTTTATTTTATTTTATTTTTTAAATGTTTTTATTTATTTCTAGGAGAGAGAGAGAGACAGCATGAGCAGGGGAGGGTCAGAGAGAGAGGGAGTCACAGACTGAAAGAGGCTCCAGGCTCCGAGCTGGCAGTCAGCACAGAGCCCGACGCGGGGCTCGAACCCACGAACCGCGAGATCATGACCTAAGCGAAAGTCAGACACTTAACCGACTAAGCCACCCAGGCGCCCCTGGAGACATTTTAATTAAAAATTTTTTATGGTTTTGTTTTTGTTTTTAATTTCCGAGAGAGAGAGAGAGAGAGACAGCGACAGCGTGAGCAGGGGAGGGTCAGAGAGAGGGAGATACAGAATCTGAAGCAGGCTCCAGGCTCTGAGCTAGCTGTCAGCACAGAGCCCGACGTGGGGCTCGAACCCACTAACCTTGAGATCATGACCTTAGCTGAAGTCAGACGCTTAACCCACTGAGCCACCCAGGTGCCCCTTTGGTGACATTTTAAAACTTTCCCATTGACAGGTATCATCATCTGGGTCAAAGTTACCTCTTATTCCCTATAGCATGGTCATCACAGCACCCTAGGAGGTCCTGGCAGTCAGAATGGTAACAGGAGAACCCTGGGGGAGCTGTGCTAGGGAGCCGCTGGGCACACCCTCAGAGGCAGAGCCCCTTGGCCTGTCCGGGGAAGGTGGAGCTGGAGAGGCTGGGAGGAGGGTGTGTACAGATATGCCTGGGGACACTGGTCTCATCTCCAAGGCACTTCTCAACCAGACAGTGGGGAGACCGTGCTTCAGTGGGGGTCTGGAGAGAAGAAAGCGAAACTGGAGAATGAAAGAAGTCATAGAAAAAATTAAAAGTAGCTAACCAAGAGAAAGAACAGTCAGCAGCAATAGAATTAGTTATGTGTTATGTTACAGGTGGTAGGGGACAAGGGACTGGAAACATAGCAAGAAAGGCAAGCATGTAAGTCACATTGCACAGGCCATCTTTATAGGCATGACTACTTTTATTTGGTACAAGTGAAAATGCTCGAAGAGAAGAAGGAAATGTTAAACCATCACTGCACATCTCCTAGACCCAAAGTCAATAATACAGTGTAATAAAAGATGCACTCCCTGCCTTTCTCAGACATTAGAGGGATCATCAAGTATCTTCAAGGTTCGATAAGAAGGCTCTTTAAAGCTGTGCCTTCATTGTCTTATAATAGGCTGTTTATGCATGAGGATAGCTGGCTGCTGGGGTGGCACTGGGGCCACTCAGAGCACCAACCTAGGCCGCAGAGCTGAGCCCAGAAGCCCACAGCATATCACTGCCACCTGGGATCCACACAGGAACCATGGGTTGTTCATGCGTGGGACTGCACTCCTGCAGGACTGGGGAGAGAGGAGAGAGTCTTTACTGAGTCTGAAGTGCCTCTTTCACCTAAACTCCAGCTTACCCTCTTGTCCCAAGTCCTGCTGCAATCTGAAATCAGCTTTTGAAAAATTCTCAAATGGAAGCACTAAAGCAACTTGCTGTGTGTGATAGGTGCCAGCGTGCTATATGCCTTCTTTATGCAGTACTGGAAAGTGACCGGCGAGGAGCTGGGTGGTCCAGTGAGCAGTGTGGCCAGACCATTCTCCTTCACTCCACCATGCAGGCATTAAGTGCACCTTGGGTACCACACCCCCATCTGGGTGCTGAGGATTCCGAGAGAACAGGCACATCCACCCTTAGGAGGCTGGCTTTCCTGTCTCATGGTGCTTGCATCTGAGAATTTTTTATAAGCCTTGACTTTCCTTCTAAGAAATCTATGGTTTCTAATTTTCTTTTGCCCAATCACACCTGTTCATTTAATTAATCTAGTGTCAGACTCTGTGCTAGTTGTAAATACAGTTTTGACCTAATTTAAGAAGAAAAAGACTGTCTTCCAAAAGGCAGCTTATATCACATTATGTTCTTTTATGTCACCTTCATACACTCAAAAGAGAACCTTGAATGAATCAAACAAGCTTTTGTCATGACACTGAAGTGCATTTCCCTTAAAAAGGTTTGGTCTACTAGAGAAGTCCTTGTTAGATGGCCCAGGAGATCTTTAACAAATTGATAGGAGCCATGGAAACCTTGAGATCCTAACAAGATTAGATAACCAGTGATTTAAAATGTTATGTTGGTAAGATAGTAACATTGGGGAAGTCACTTTATAAAAGAGTTTGGCAGTGATCCAGCAGTCCTGATAGTGGGTATCAACCCTAGAGAATTGAATACTGTGTCCATGCAAAAATTGTATATGAGTGTTCACAGCGTCCATCAACTGATGAAAACATAAACAACTCTGGTATATCCATAAAAGGAATGAAGTATTGCTACATGCCACAATGTGGATGACCTCGAAAACATTATGCTAAGCGCAAAAGGCCACAGGCTATATGGTTCCATATATGAGGCATATACGAGCTGTTCAGTATATGCAAATCCATAGAGACAGAAAGCAGATCAGTGTTTGTCAGGGGCTGAGGGGAACAGGAAGTGACCGCTACTGGGTATGGGAATTCTTTTTGGGGTGATAAAAATGTTCTGAAATTAGACACTGATGATTAGATTAGATAATAATGAAATTAGATATTCACACAACTTTGTGAATATAAAAAACCCAGTGAATGGTTTACTTTTAGAAAGGGTAAGTTTTATGGTGTGTAAAGAACATCTCAATAAAGCTGTTATATGAGAAGTCTAGCTAACTTAAGATGAGTTCTCCAGCAAGAAGACCTCCAACCCTGACCTGAAATATGTCCAGTGTTACACCCTCTTCGGCTCTGCTTAATTATTTTGCTATGAAGTTTTCACTTGAGGTAATCCCAAAGCTTCTGGAAAACAAAAGTGTGAGTACTTTTGCAATCAAATAGTGATACTGTCATCTTTACTGGACAGTTAGCATGGGACCCAGTGGGCAGTACAAGAGCTGGAGAAAGAAAAGTGGAGAGAGGCAGGAGAAAGCTAGACAACCCTTAACACCTTTCCTTTACAATGCCTGCTCATCCTTTTTTTTTTTAAGATTTCTTTTTTTTTACTTTTTTAAATGTTTTTTTACTTATTTCTGAGAGAAAGAGAGAGGCAGCGTGAGCAGGGGAGGGTCAGAGAGAGAGGGAGATACAGTATCTGAAACAGACTCCAGGCTGTGTGCTAGCTGTCACACAGAGCCCGATGTGGGGCTCGAACCCACGAACCGGGAGATCATGACCTGAGCCAAAGTTGGACGCTTAACCAACTGAGCCACCCAGGCGCTCCCAGCCCATCCTCTTTCTAAGTCAAGAGAGGCAGGACATGGGGCACAAGCTCCATGTTCCCCCGTGTGGGAGCCTCCATGTCCCAGGTCAGCCAAGCATGGTGCTGACCCATAGGAGTGAGTCCATGGCCCTGCACAGGCCTACACTGAAGCTATAAGTGTGCTGAAGCTAAGGAGTACATGAATATTAAGAAAAAAATATATTTTTCATCTGAGTTTATATAAACATCTGTATAAAGATATGGACAGCTTTTGGAACAGGGGGTTTTGATTGATGGCTGAATTTCAAAAAGCAATTTCAGATTTAAACCTTTGGTGATGAGAAAGATACTGAAAACAACAGAATGCATACTGTAAAACAGCTTTTTAGTGATACTGCTGGGATGGTTGTACTTACTGTGAATGTACTGCTATCTGGGCCTGGACACTCTCTAGCTCGTCTCCTGCAGGGACATACCTCCCCTAAAGTCAAGTAGCCAACAAGGGCATCAAATCAGGCATTTTGACCCCAGAGACATTGTTCTACTAAGAATATCCCACAAATACCATATAGATGTAGTGAATAACACTTTCCAAGGTTAGTCCACAGAATTTCAGGAAGGTACTTGCTGGAGAAAGTGAAAAAAGTAAATTAAATACACACCTGAAGTTAAGCCTTTTGTTCTATTCCTTTCAATCACTGATTAAAGTGCTATGATTATGTAAGATAAATTTATAACTCTGGAATGCCTCATAGTTTATAGGGTATTAAATGTCCCTCTTAATCTCTACTCTTTCTTCAAGATTTGGGCTATAAAAATATTAACTAATGGAGGGATGCCTGGATGACTCAGTTGGCTAAGTGTCTGACTCTTAGCCTCGGTTCAGGTCTCGATCTCACGGCTGTGAGTTCGGCCCTGTGTTGGAGGCTACTTAAAAATATACACACCCACCCCCACACACACACACCCACACCCACACACACACACACACACATTAACTAGCACGATTTTGTATAGAACAAGTTCCTCACACGTATCTGTTCTACTTTAGCAGGAAATCATGTGCACATACCATTATAAGGGAAATAAAGAATTTCTCCAACATGTTACTGTCTAGAACTCTGTAAAGTTCCACGTCTTTCTCATGTCCCAGGTGGTATTTCAAAAGTGTCACATGATCTACTTATTCACCAGTGTGGAGTCAGGAACACCCACGTTTCCACACAAAATCTGTCAGCCCATATTTTTTGATAGATACAGATTTTCTACCAAACATCATTACATGTGTGCTGGCACTTGAAAGAGAAACTTGCCTCCTTAATAATCTATTATCATGACTTTATGTCAAGTGCCTCCCTGTATATACTCTTTCCAAGACTGAAATAATTTACAATGGCATGCCAGATAATAGAAAAACAACAAAACACCCTTTACCAAGTGAGTGGGCTCCAACCTACTCAGTAAACCAATCTGCACTACTGCATGGATAGCTTCAGGCAGAAAATTATGGTGCTGGAAACACAGAGGTACAGGTCCTTTTCCTCACACTACTGGGGCAGGAAGTAATGTAAGCCCCCAGTTCTGGAACTGGCATTTCTGAGCATATGTTATTGGAGAGGCAGCCTGCACAGGGGGGCTCTCATGCCTTACCTCCACCCCATCACATCCAATCACAGAGAATAACTAGGGGTAGGGATGGTAGTTTATCTGTAATTGTGATGGGCCACACCATTCTGTACTCCTAACCCCAATTCAAGTACAATCAAGCTAGGATACCATAACAGAAGCAGAATTTGCCTTGGAGGTATTTAAAGGTGGGTTTAGGGTAAAATATTTACTCTTGATGAGCTTTAAGTTCCTCATCTGTGAAATGGATAAAATAATATTTGCTTTGAAGGGTTATTTTGAGGATTATACACACTAGGCACACCCAGCATGCATATGTTGCATTTATCTGACATACGATAAATGGCAGCCCTTGTAATTATAAACATCCATTTGACTTCTTTACATTTCACTATCTCCCTTGGTGCCTTGGTTAATCTCATTACCCATAAGCAGATTTCTTGGACCTGGGGGAAAGAAACTCAGCCTCCCACTGTGCTAGGCGTGGCCCCAGGAGAGCTAAAGGTCATTTTAAAGTCACTTATGATGCTTCATGAGGCTCTTCCTGTAAGGTCATGAAAACAAGTCTAGTTACATATTCTTGGCCTAAGGAGTCCCACTTTGGGAATGTTATTCCAAATTAAAGTATCATTCATGACCTCGGGGTATGGAAAGATTTCTTAAGTAAAAGAAAGTACTAACCATAAAAGATTGATGACTTTGATAAATTAAATATTTCAGCTAATAAAAAAGAACAAAAAGACGTACCACCTATACAACACATAAATCCTATAGAACCACTGATGGACTCCTACTCAGAATACATAAAGCTCAGCACTCCAAAAGGAAAACCAGCCACAGACTTGAACACAAAGAAGAAACAGAAATGGCCAATAAACATAGCAAAAGTTTCTCAGCCTCAGTAAGCAATCAAGGAATTGCAATTTAAACCACAGTGACATTCCACTATAGATTCTTCATCAAGCTGAAAAAGAACAAAGTCTGAGAAAAAAATCAGGAAAAGACATCTAAAGATAGCAAATAACAGAAAGAAAGTAGAGCACCAGGAACATTTTACAATGCTAACAGGCAAGGAGACTGGAGCTCAGGGTGAAGAAGAACCCTTCTCCCCTCTACCCCACCAGGACAGGCACTCACCTGTGCACCAGGGGCCACCTGCCACAGTTTGTAATGTCCACAAATGCCTAGAATGATGATATGGCTAAAGAGACTGTGGTAAATGCATAAATTCAGAATGAAAATGAAGAAGCCAGAGTTACCTATAATAAATGGACACATCAGTGTAACCAAGTATCAACAACACACTTGAGGGGCCCCACCCTGAGTCTGATGGCTGCTGCATATGGCTGTGGCTTGTGGCATCTCTTTGCTGAGTGAAAGAAGCAAAACTTAAGAATACACAACTATGGTATCATTTCTATACAGGTCAAAAACAGGCAAAGCTAACTGTATTTTTAAGAATGTACACAAAATGTTAAAACTATAAAGAAAAACACAGAAGAAATCTGAAGAATGAAATGATCTCCAATGGAGGGACAGGAGATGTCATATACTGGAGGTGGCTTCTGGACACTGGTCATGTTTTATTTCTTGAATTTTGGTAGTGGCTTCATGGGTGTACTCTATTTTTTTTAAGTTTTATATATTTATTTTGAGAGAGAGAGAGAAGGAGAGAGGGAAAGGGAAGGAGAGAGGGAGGCAAGGAAGGAGGGAGAAGGACAGGGGGGCAGGGGAGAGAGAGAATCCTAAGCCAACTCCACACTGTCAGTGCAGAGCCTGGGGTGGGGCTTGAACTCACCAAGTTGTGAGATCATGACCTGAGCAAAAATCAAAAGTTGGAGGCTTAACCAACTGAGCCACCCAGGCACCCCATGGGTATGCTTTATAATCACTCTACACTCGGGGCACCTGGGTGGCTCAGTTAAGCATCCAACTTTGATTCAGGTCATGATCTCACAGTTCGTGAGTTCAAGCCCTGTGTTGGGCTCCATGCTGACAGCTCAGAGCCTAGAGCCTGCTTTGGATTCTGTGTTTTCCTCTCTCTCTGCCCCTCCCCCCTCACACACATGCATACATTCTCTCTTTCTCGAAATAAATAAATTTAAAAAGATCAATAAATAAAGGAGACATGCACATATATACACACAAGGATGTGTGTTGTAGCATAGCTTTCAAGTGGCAAAAAACTAGAAATAACCTGAATGTCTACAAGGAAAGGGACATCCTCATGAGATTAGTAAGTGAAAAAAGCAAGTTCTATCTCTTTATTTAAAGATGTGTTGGGGTGCATGGGTTGCTCAGCTGGTTAAGCATCCAACTGCAGTTCAGGTCATGATAGTATAGTCTGTGGGTTTGAGGCCTGTGTCAGGCTCTGCACTGACTGCATGGAGCTTGCTTTAGATTCTCTGTTTTCCTTTCTCTCTACCCCTCCCCTGCTCTCTCTCTCTCAAAAATAAACATTTAAAAAAACAAAATAAAAAACAAAGATATGTTTACATATGTTCATGAAGAAAGGTGTGGAAGATCATAGTCACTGGAATGAATAGCAAGAGAAAAGAGAGATTATATATTTCCTTTACTCTTTATATTAATTATTTGAACAGCAACAACCAATAGTGGCTAATATTATCTCATCTACAGATAATATTGAAAGTCCTAATGTGAGGCTTTTTACAGATGTGTGGTCCAGGCTCAATGGCCTTCATGATAATCCACTCCACTGTTGGCAATTCTAGTAAAGAAGCAAATTCTCTTGCCTTTTTTAAAAATGGTAATGAAAGGGGCGCCTGGGTGGCTTAGTCGGTTAAGCGTCCAACTTTCACTTATGATCTCGCGGTTCGTGGGTTCGAGGCCCACGTCGGGCTCTGTGCTGACTGCCAGCTCAGAGCCTGGAGCCTGTTTCAGAATCTGTATCTCCCTCTCTCTCTGACCCTCCTCTGCTCACGCTGTCTCTCTCTCTCCTAGAAATAAATAAAAATATTAAAAAAAAAAGGTAATGAAAATTACCTTTCTTACAATTTATATTTTCATTAATAAATATCCAAGTACCTGAAAAAGAAAACCTCTAATAAACTTGAAGCATTTAGTGTATTTACTATGGATCTGATACTATTCCTAATTACTCAAGATAATTCTAGCATAGACAGCTTATTGCTATTGTTTAACATAAACAATGGAAAACACCAAGAATCTAAACTAATACTAACACCACTGACAAGAAGTGGTCAGATTTCTTATTTAAGGGCCAGGGTTTATAACCATAAAACAAATGGGAATTTTACAGAAATGAATTCCCCTAAAACTGGAAGTAATTAAATGTCAGCTGCAGTACCAAAAATGCAGGCTTCGGAATCTGATGGACCTGGCTTAAGGCCCAGTTCACATTCTTGGAGCCAAATTATTTAATTTCAGCGAGTTTCAGGTTCTTCATTTAAAACAGAATACTATCACCTAATCTGGCAGTTAGTTGGAGGGTTAAGTGAAAGAGTGACCTTAGTGACAGTGAACTTTTTTTTTCACTTTCTTTGCCCCATATTAACAGATAGATATTTTGTTGGCAAATTCGTAAAGAGTTAAGAATATTCTATCTAAAATTAAAACCTACAAGGGGTGCCTGGCTGACTTGGTAAGAAGAGCATGAAACTCTTGATCTTGGGGTCATGAGTGTGAGCCCCATACTGATGTAGAGATTACTTAAAAAAAAAAAAAACTCAAAAAAATTTTTTAAATAAATAAAATTAAAACCTATTAAGATTTTCCAATTCTGAAAAACCAGTTAGTGGCAGCATATTTAAACTAAGTATTTTTATTTCACATTTGAGATTAACATAGGAACACACTCCCACTCAGCTTCTCAATCACACTGTTACCCATACCCTCATGATAATAACTTATTACCACAGGCTACTAACCTGAGGTGGGGGGGGATACATATTGATAAGCACAATGTTTAGGAGCAATGAATCCTCAGTAACTATTTTCAAACTGTGCTGCTGGAGCCCTAAGGAGCTGGGTGGAGGCTTGGTGGACTTGATCCATCCACTTCCCAGTTTTAAACAGCTCCACGCGGGTTTGTTGTAACACTGCTTTAGATTTCTATTTTTTAAAAAAGGTTCAAAAGTTTTAAAACCACTGGCCTCCTACTACAGAGAATTATGATTTTTTTGAGGAAAAGAACAGCAGGGGGAAGAAAGAAGAACACTGTTGAGATTTCCAAGAGAAGGAATGAATAAAAGAACAAAACAAAGCAAAAATCCTAGACTTAATGTGCTACAGGCAAATTAACTAGATAAACTGCTAACCTGGAGGGACAGGTACAAGTTATTTTTATGTTCACATATCAGCGGATCTTCCTTCTGGTTTCTCTGATCCTTGTTTTAAGTAAATCTCTCTGCACTTTTAATTCCACTGGTTTCATTATCCATTCTTCCCCATTATGATTGGGCAACTGGTGAGGCCTGGCAATTTCCAACTGGATTTCTTTTCTTTCCTAGAAAAAAGTGGAAGACTTCCAACTTCTAATTATCATTCTTCTAAATTACCCTATTGTCTTTCTCTTTCCACTGTGTTTGTAAAAACAAGACAACAAAGTCTTAGATCATTCAGGCCAGATTTGTACTTTTCAGTTAATTAGAAAAGAAAAAATAGAGTAGGAGGAAGAAGGAAAGAACCTTGTTTATATGGTGTTTTAGAGTGTACAAAACACTTTTATGTATTCTTATATATTACTTCATTAAATTATCCTAACAACCTTGGGAAGTAAATGCTATTTATCCTTACTGACAACTAAGGATAGGATCAGTTTCAATCAACCAGCAAACCTAAGAGCTATTATACAACTCATATACATTGATTCTGAGACCAGTGCCCTTTATTAACACTGAATCCCACTGGCCTCTACTCAGTGACCAGCAAAGCCCTTTGAAGTGTGGGTTTTGTTTTTTAACAAGCAAGTCCCCTGGCATAGGCCTGGCTGCCACAGTTAAACAACTCCAAGTTAACTTGGTTCTACTTTGTCTCTTGGTTATGGGGGAGTAGTGAAGTGGGGGAGGGAGATCAAAGACAGTTTAGAAAGTACTAGTAAAAATTCTGTTTTATATGGCCAAGAAATATTTGTGAATGTCTTGATTCTGCCTTTATCATTTATTTGTCAGGTTTTTATTGAAAGCTGTGTTAACTGCTACTGAGGACACAAGGAAAAGTAACATTTGGCTTTTGAATGGCTGCTTTTGGTCCAAAGATAATGGGGAAATAAGTTTATGGCTGAGAAAATGCTCTCTTATGGGTGTTTGCCTAGAAACCTGATGATCCTACAAGTCACACCCTGAAGGCCTTCTTGGTTGAAGCCTTCCTACTGACCCAAGCAGATGAAGGGGGATATCTACCCATTCCAGCAAAAACTTTATGATACTGTTATTGCTTGTTTTCATACTGCCTGATAGAATTTTTTTTTTTTTTTTTTTTTACAAATAGTTTATTGTCAAATTAGTTTCTACATAACACTCAGTGCTCATCCCCAAAGTGCCCTCCTCCATGCCCATCCCCCCCTCCCCCCCACACCCATCAGTCCTCAGTTTTTGTCAGCATTCAAGAGTCTCTCATGGTTTGCCTCTCTCCCTTTCCCCCACCATTTCCGCCCTTCTTCTCCCCCTTGTTCCTCCGTCAAGTTCCTCCTAATCCTCCTATACGTGCAAACATATGATATTTGTCCTTCTCTGCCTGACTTATTTCGCTCAGCATAACACCCTCAAGGTCCATCCATGTTGCTACACATGGCCAGATTTCATTGTTTCTCATTGCCATGTAGTATTCCATGGTATAGATAAACCACATCTTCTTGATCCATTCATCTGTTGATGGACACTTAGGCTCTTTCCATGTTTTAGCTATTGTGGAGAGTGCTGCTATGAACATTGGGGTACATGTGCTCCTATGCCTCAGCATTTCTGTATCCCTTGGGTAAATTCCTAGCAGTGCTATTGCTGGGTCATAAGGGAGTTCTATTGTTAGTTTCCTGAGGAACCTCCACACTGTTTTCCAGAGGGGCTGTACCAGTTTACATTCCCACCAACAGTGTAGGAGGGTGCCCGTTTCTCCACATCCTCGCCAGCATCTAGAGTTCTCTGATTTGCTCATTTTAGCCACTCTGACTGGCGTGAGGTGGTATCTCAGTGTGGTTTTGATTTGTATTTCCCTGATGAGGAGGGATGCTGAGCATCGTTTCATGTGTCTGTTGGCCATCTGGATGTCCTCTTTGGAGAAGTGTCTGTTCATGTCTTCTGCCCATTTCTTCACTGGGTTGTTTGTTTTTCGGGCGTGTAGTTTGGTGAGTTCCTTATAGATTCTGGATATTAACCCTTTATCTGATATGTCATTTGCAACTATCTTTTCCCATTCCGTTGGTTGCCTATTAATTTTCTGGGTTGTTTCCTTGGCTGTGCAGAAGCTTTTAATCTTGATGAGGTCCCAACAGTTTATTTTTGCTCTTGATTCCCTTGCTTTTGGGGATGTGTCAAGTAAGAAGTTGCTGCGGTGGAGGTCAAGGAGGTTGTTTCCTGCTTTCTCCTCTAGGGTGTTGATAGTTTCCTGTCTCACGTTCAGGTCCTTTATCCATTTTGAGTTGATTTTTGTGCATGGTGTGAGAAAATGATCTAGTTTCATTCTTCTGCATGTTGCTGTCCAGTTCTCCCAACACCATCTGTTAAAAAGGCTGTCTTTTTTCCATTGGATATTCTTTCCTGCTTTGTCAAAGATCAGTTGGCTGTATACTTTTGGGTCCACTTCTGAGTTCTCAATTCTGTTCCATTGGTCTATGGGTCTGTTTTTGTGCCAATACCATACTGTCTTGAGGATGACAGCTTTGTAGTAGAGGCTGAGGTCTGGGATGGCGATACCTCCCGTTTTGGTTTTATTTTTCAGTGCCTGATAGAATATTTTTGAAGACTGGAAGTAGGACATCACCCAGGGGTCCACATAATGGATGAATAAGGGAAGAAACAGGAAAAAATCTATAGTCAAACAGAATCTATATCTAGTGGACAACACAGTGAATTTATTTTATTTTTTGAATAACTTTTCTAAAGACTTTTAGGGTAATAATTTTAACAATGGTTAATGCTTGGCCTGTGCAGTTCAAAGAGAATCTTGGGGTATCTGCGTGGTTCAATCAGTTGAGTATCCAACTCGGTCATGATCCCAGAGTTGTGGGATCAAGCCCCAGGTAGGACTCTACACTGAGCATGGAGTCTGCTTAAGATGCCCCCCACTCCCCTACTCACACTCTCTCCCTCTCTAAAATTAAAGAAATAAATAAGACAAAGAGAATCTCTTAGGTGGTTTGTGGTTGTCATTCATCCTCTTCCTATGATCAACTTGGTGGGTGTGCCAAGGCTTGATGCAATCTGTTGTTTTTTTCTCTTTGTATGCTTCAATCAATGTCTTGATTTTCACTATCACTGATAATAAAAACAAATTGGAGGAGATACAAAATAGCTTTCTTACATTAAGGATCTTTCATTGAAAGACAAAGGTAATGAATGATTTAGAGAGGCCACTTTAATAAATCTTTGTCCTAAGTTCCCCAAAGTAACAGTTAAGAAATAACTGGTATTCTGAGCCCCTACTTCCTAGTTGTGTCTTTTTGAGATGTGAAATCATGCCCAGAGGTTCCATTTAGAAACTTTCTTCAACTGGATTTAGGAAACTACTGTAACACTTTTTTCTCTCTCTCTCTTTTTTTTTAAAGTAGGCTTCATGCCCAGCGAGGAGCCCAACATGGGGCTTGAACAAGAGTCTGACGCTTAAATTGACAAAGCCACCCAGGTGCTCCTTGTACCCATATTCATAACTCAGTGTAAGCACTTCGAAGGCAATCAGTTAATTTTTATTTTTTCCTTTTTAAAAACTGAGGTGGGGGTCTGGGTGGCTCAGACATTAAGCAGCTGACTTTGGCTAAGGTCAAGATCTGAAACTCTTAAAACAAATTTTTTTTTTTTAATGTTTATTTCTGAGAGAGAGAGAGACAGCATGAGCAGGGGAGGATAGAGAGAGAGGGAGACACAGAATCTGAAGCAGGCTCTAGGCTCTGAGCTGTCAGCACAGAGCCTGACATGGAGCTAAAACCCACAGACTGTGAGATCATGACCTGAGCCAAAGTTGGACGCTTAACCCACTGAGCCACCCAGGTGCCCCTGAAACTCTTGAGTTTGAGTACCACACAGGGTAAGCTCAAGTCCTGCACTGGATAAGCCCTGCTTCTTTCTCTCTCTCTCTCTGCTCCTCACTCACTGGCACTCTCTCTCTCAAAAAAAATATTGAGGTAAAATTCATACAACATAAAATTAACCATTTTAAATTACACGATTCGGGGACATTTAGTATATTCCCAGTGTGGTGCAACCATCACCTCTATCTAGTTCCAGAATATTTTCATCACCCCTAAAGCAGACCCCATACCCATGAGCAGTCGCTCCCATTCTCTCCTCTACCCAACCTCTGGCAGTCACCAGTCTGCTTTTTGTCTTCAGGGATCTGGGCATTCCATATAAATCAAATCATATAATATGTGACCTTTAGTGTCTGGCTTCTTTTACCTAGCATAGTGTTTTCAAGGTTCATCCATATCATAGCATGTGTCAACATTTCATTCTTTTTACACAGTATATTTCTGACTTACTAAAAACACTTTTTGTTTGTCACTTCATTCATTCTTTGGAATACATGCCTTCCTTTATTTCCAATTATATTTCTTTTTCTTTTTTAAGGCTGGGATTATTTATTATTTATTTTTAAAATCTGTGTATAGTTGACATTCAATGTTATACTAGATTCAGGTGTAAAACACAGTGATTCAATTTCTCTATATGTTCTCTATATGCTCTCTGTATTCAATTTCTTTATGCTCAACACAGTTGTAGCTACCACCTGTCATCAGACAACACTATTACAATATCATTGACAATATTGTAATGTCAATGCTGTGCGTTGCAATGCTTATGCTGTGCCTTTACCCCCATGGTTTATTCACTCTATCACTGGAAGCCTGTATCTTCACTCACCTTTACCAATTTTACCCATCTCCGCACCCATTTTTCCTCTGGCAATCATCAGTTTGGTCTTTGTATTATATAGGGCTGATTCTGCTTTCTGTTAGTTTGTTCATTCGTTTTGTTTTTAGATTCCACATATGAGTGAAATAATACGGTATTTGTCTTTCTGTGTCTGACTTATTTCACTTAGTATAATAGGTCCATCATCCATGAATGAAAAGATCTTACCCTTTAAGCTATCTTGAGAAAGAAGAACAAAGCTGGAGATATCACAGTCCCAGATTTTAAGATATATTACAAAGCTGGTAGTCAAAACAGTATAGATAGATACACAAAAATAGATACACAGATCACTGGAACAGACAGAGAGTCTACAAATAAACCCATGCTTATATGGTCAATTAATCTATGACAAAGGGGGCAAGACTATACAATGGGGAAAAGACATTCTCTTCAATGAACGGTGCTGGACAGCGACATTCAAAAGAATAAAACTGTACCACTTTCTGCCATCATACACAAAAGTAAACTCAAAATGTATTAAATATCTAAATGTAAGATTTGAAACTATCAAAATCCTAGATGAGAAACAGGCAGTAATTTCTCTGACATTGGCCATAGCAACACCTTTCTAGTTATGTCTCCTGAGGCAAGGGAAACAAAAATGAAAAACTATTGGGGCTACATCAAAATAGAAAACTTCTGCACAGTGAAGGAACCTATTCACAAAACACAAAGACAACATATTGAATGGGAGAAGATATTTGCAAATGAGATGTCCAATAAGAGGCTAAACCCAAAAATATGTAAAGAAGTCATACAACTCAACACCAAAAAAACCAAACGGTCCAACTAAAAAATGGGCAGAAGACCTGAAAAGACATTTTTCCAAAGAAGGCATCCAGATGGCCAACAAACACGTGCAAAAATGCTCAACATCACAAATCATCAAGGAAATGCAAATCAAAACTACAATGAGATATCACATATATCAGAATGGCTAAAATAAAAAAGATAAGAAATAACATGTATTGATGAGGATGTGGATAAAAAGAAATCCTTGTGCACCACTGATGGAACTGTAAACTGGTGTAGCCACTATGGAAAACAAAGTGGAGATTCCTCAAAAATTAAAAATAGAAATACCATATGAACCAATAATTCCATTACTGGGTATTTACCTAAAGAAAACATAAACATAAACACTAATATAAAAATATATATGCATCCATACGTTTATTGCAGCACTACTGACAATAGCTAAGATATCTACGCAACCTAAGTGTCCATCAATAGATGAATATATAAGGAAGATATATACACTCATACAAACAGTGGAATATTACACAGACTTGCGATTAAACTTCTGTGTTTGCACAGGGGTAATGCTTTGGGGATGATATCTAGTTTCTTTCTTTCCGGTAAAGTTTTAGCCTTAGCTGGGTGGTACAGGAGAGCTTTGGAGAGTGAATTACAGCTCAGATTTTGTCCCGACTTGAACAGGAATTGGGCTTTCATAAGTACTCACTGGCTAAGAGTTACCTAAACTAAACTAAGAGGGACCCAAATTCTCAGATACTTCCAGCTGTTTGCACAGGCAGGCAAAGTGGTGTCTGTGGCTGAGGGCAGTCTTTTGAAGATAGGGACATATGTGGGCCCACAGATGCAAAGGCACAAAGAAGCTGGGGATGGGGGTGGGGTGGGTACAAAAGAAATGGCCAAAGGGCTTCAAGAGGATCTGGGTCCAATATCAACCATTGTTTACTACTTATTTATTAATTCTAATTAAATGATTCTCAATCATTAGACAAATAATTAATTAGTGATTCTGATACATTTTTGTTGTAAAAGAATTATCAGTAATTCAGATATTAGCTTAAGCCAAGGGCTGCACTACAAGAAATCTTTCTCCTTACTATTTCTCAAACACACTTCTGTCTCACAGACTTTGTACTTGTTTCTTCTGCTAGGGTCTCACCCCATAGAGTGAGAAATGCAGGACTTTGCAATAGAAGAATCTGGCTATTCAACACTGACCTAGACTTGCCATCACTGACTATATGCTGTGTGCCTCTTAATGGGATGCAATACGGAGGACACAACATCCTCATGAAGTATTCTTGTCCCAAACTATTGAAACAGGTTCTAACCAAACCTTTCTTAACTTTCAGTGTACAGTATAAATATTGTTTTGTACAGTTACTGTTCCTCGGGAACACTGGGTTTGTCTACATATCTAGCACTTGCTTTGTTCATCCTTCTTATACCTCATGCATTTCAGATTCATTTAATTGTATTCTTTGGAATTTTATTATTGGTCCTATGTCCTGTATTCTTCTGGCCTGGGCCAATAAATCCCTTCCTGCTTTTATTTTTTATTTTTCTTAATTAAATCACTGCATACTCATGATTATTTAGCTGATGATAAAGATAAACTAAGATTGGATGCATGATATTTATCAAGTTACCTTCTTTCTTTTTTAAACTTAAAAAATTTTTTTAAGGTATTTAGTTTTGACTGACAGAGACAGAGCATGAGCAGGGGAGAGGGCAGAAAGAAAGGGAGACATAGAATCTGAAGCAGACTGCAGGTTTGTGGGGCTCAACAATGTAGGGCTCAAACCCATGAACTGTAAGATCATGACCTGAGCCGAAGTCAGACACTTAACCTACTGAGCCATCCAGGCGCCCCTGAACATTTTTTTTTTTTAAGAGAGAGTGAGAGAGCATGTGAGCAGGGGAGAGGGGCAGAGGGTGGGAGAGAGAGATTTAATCTTTTTTTTTAATGTTTTTTATTTATTTCTAGGAGAGAGAGAGAAAGAGACAGAGACAGCGTGAGCAGGGGAGGGTCAGAGAGAGAGGGAGTCACAAACTCTGAAACAGGCTCCAGGCTCTGAGCTGGCAGTCAGCACAGAGCCCGACACGGGGCTCGAACTCACGAACCGCGAGATCATGACCTAAGTGAAAGTTGGACGCTTAACCAACGAAGCCACCCAGGCGCCCCGAGAGAGATTTAATCTTAAGAAGGCTCCATACTCAGCACAAAGCCTGACACAGAGTTCGATCCCATGACCTGAGCCGAAATCAAGAGTTGGATGCTGAACCGGCTGAGTCACCCAGGCACCCTGTGGGTTACCTTATTTCTACACATCTCCTCCTTATAATAAAATGAGGAAGTCGGTCTTCATAAATTATAGATTAAACTTTTCAGCTTTTCCCGACTATTCTTACTGTTCTTATGCAAAATGTATGGTACCAAAACTATTTTAACCAGATTAAGTATATAAAGATCTCCTTGAATCAGAAATAACTAAGGTTACAGCAAAACAATCAAATACATAAGGAAGCAATTCAACAGTGTAAATCTTAGAGCCATAAATCTAATCATGGCTTCTGTGATTTGGGATTATAAACTCAGATTTCAAAAAACACCTTTCCTCTAATAAAAAGGTATGATTTCTATTAATCTTTGTTTAGAATCTAATAAAAATAACTCAGTTCACAGTAACAAAGACATTCAGAAATAAAGTGATTAAAGCAAATATTAGGAAGATAGACTTCATCTTCCTGAAATGTTTCTACTCCAGAGAAAGGTTTTATAAGAGCTGTTTTGCCTTCCAAATGCTCTACACTGAACATCACAATCTAGATGATTGGAACCCCTACTTCAGTAGAAGACCTTACAAGGTTCATTACACTTATTATGCTCAGCCAAAGATGTATGTTCCATACCTACCAAGTAGATGGCAACTTTGCAAATTAATCTGCAAGAAGGTTGTTTAAACAACAGGTTCACTATTTCCTTTAAGGAAAAGATGTTCAAATGGAAAAAGTATCTTTGTGTACAAAGATCAAAATAAAAGCCTCCCATCCTAACCCTGAAAGGGAAAGCAATTACCTCAAACTTACACAGGCTTGAAGGTTATTGGGTGTAGTCATTTCATTTTCAGATGCATCGAGGGCCAGGGCTACTGGTATTGGTACAATCCAGGTGTCCTAATTTCAAGCTAAGACTCTTTCCACTCTATACAGAATGTCCATTTGGGTACCCTCAAGTTAGAGAACACCACGGTGACAAAATAAGAGGGTGTGGGCAGCACAGATATACAAGAAATTCTCTAAGAAATAATGTAAAGAAATATTTCTCTAAGAAATAATGTGAAGAAAGAAATACTTCAGAACACAGAAACAACACATACACAATATTAACAACCAAGGAAAGTTGAAGGGGGATATAATCTTGAAGAGATTTGCTTACTTGAACTTCTATTTACTATTCTATTGTCTCTTATGCTACCCTGCACTACTGTTAGAGACCCAAAATACTCCCACTTTAAAGGACAATAGAAACATTTAATTTTGAATTAAAATACTCATGTTAAGAAACACTGGCAGAGAGAAAACAGTAAAATCTATAGGAAAAACACAAAACATACCTGTAAACTGATTAAGGGCTTGGAGTAAGCATGTCTGTTTAGGGAGAGCTTTCTTTTGCTTTTTCAAGTATCACTGGTTTCAAGTATACTCTCTTTCACTGATATTTTGTTCTCCTTCCAGAAACTTAAGTGAACTCCAGGAACAAATCTATTTTTCAGAATTATGGAAGAATGATTAAGAATGTCCTTTACAGGAGGGTTTCCAACCACAGCAATTAACAAAGAGATTCTGGACCTCAAACCTCAAGGGAAGGGAAGTGTGTGGCTCTTTAAAAGGGTAGCCTTTTTGAAGAGGGAAAATCAAAGGAAGTAAATTACTGAAGTTTCTTACCCAAAGAGAGCTCTCACCATCACATGTTTCCTGTTAAAGGAGCATCTGAAATGGTTCCTCAGTAATAACCTAACCCAACCCAGTTGACTTGCATTAATAATTCTTAATGATTCCCTTCTACTGCACTTCTGCGCACTCTCAGCCACACCCAGCTGCAGTGAGGACAAGGGTCTCCACAGGACCCTGAGCACCCTGGTGCCCCTGCCTGCAGTCACTTCACACTGGAGCTAGACCCCTGGGCCAGTCGTCCTCACATCTAAGACAGGGGTGGGGACAGAGTCTTCTCCCTCACTGACTCTTGTGAGGACTGGAAAGGACAGGAAAATGAAAGAGCAATACCTGGGAAAGCTTTTCCTGTGAAATATTAAGTAATGAACATTCACACTCTCCCTACCCATGATAAAGTGTTTTCATAGCACAACCCCATGCATGTCTCCTTTGACTTTGTGAGGAAACCAGAGGTCTGTGTCCAGGGCTCACAGAGAGCATGGTCCTCACCTGTACTGGATGCCAAGTCTTGGGACCAAATGATCTGCATTCCTCCTGCTAAAATGGAGCTCTAATAATTACCACTTATTATGTACAAAATATACATCCAAATCTTGTTTAGGAAAATTCTAAGATAAACTCAAGCAAATAACTAATGTCCATTTTACAAATATTTTGAACCTATCATGTGCCAGGAAATGAGCAAGAAATAGCACCTGCCCTGATAGAGCCTAACAGTTGGCAGACCAATCTGAAATACAGTTACCAGGCACTTTAATCAATGTCAACTTCTACCAGTGTTTACACCATGCAAAGGAGTGTGACAATGACCAAGACAATTATCTTGGTGAGACTCAGAGCCAGGCACATGGTGCAGGCCAGCTTGGGAGAGCCATCTAAGACTCTTCATATAAATGCTGATGTTTGCATATAATTACTAAAAAAAATGGACACATTCAAACATATTCCTCTTATTTACTCTTATTTACACTCTTATTTACATTAGAGTACACGTATACTCTCTGCTGGGACACAGGTCAGCAGGAAAACCACAGAGCCCTGGGCATGGGCACTGAAGTATCACAATGACCATTGAGAGCCCTGCTGGAGGAGGTGACCCGTCTGTAACTGCTACAGGAGACAAAGGAGGCAGTACTGGGTGCAAGTGCTAGGAGTCTTCATAAGGGAGCACCTGAAGACTGGCCTATGAGGAAAAGGCAGGTCCTAAATAAGGCCCAGGAGAAAAGCAAAGTGTTCTAAGCTTAAGGCATGGTGCATGCATGAATGGTGGGACAAAAGGCTACAAGTGCAGCTGGCATGGGGGCTTGTAAAGGACTTTTGTATCCTGACTCTGGGGTTAGTATTTGAGCATGCTGACTAAGCTTGGCTTTTGGTATAAAATTTAGCAGTACTTAATCTGTTACCTTGAAAACAAAAGTTGATTTAAACAGTAACTATTAATTGGGATGCCTGGGTGGCTCAGTTGGTTAAGCGTCTGGCTCTTCATTTCAGCTCAGGTCATGATCTCAGTGTTCATGGGATCAAGCCCCATATGGGACTCTGCACAGACGGCTTGGAGCCTGCTTGGGATTCTCTCTCCCACTCTCTCTGCCCCACTGACCCCGTGCTGTACATGCTCTCCCACAAAAGCGCCACCCCCCAAAAAAAACAAAACAAAACAAAACACTTAAAATAATAACTATTAATTGGATTATTTTCTGAAATGTACCCCCTAACACAAAGTACTTACCCCTTTACTCTATCACAAAAGCTGAACAGAGAGCAGTGCTCTCCTCTCAAAGGAGGTAAATGGGTATTTGGACAATTGAGCCTGTCTTCTCTCTTCCTCATTCTAGTCCTTAGCCCCAGGCCTTTCCTGTTGTCTTCAGGGTTCCTAAATTTTAACCTGCCCTCTGAGCCCCCTTCAAAGGGGGGAGCTATTAGCCTACAGCATTCTGTATGAAGCACTTGCCAGTTAGTGTCTGTCTGGGTCACCCCTGGCTCTCTTGCTGGTCCATGAGCTCTTGGAGGAAGTGGTCTATTTTTATACTCTTGGTACTGATGCCTGCAGGTACCAGAAATTCAAGATTAGTTCCTAACTAGTTCTTTGCTCTTTTTCCCTCAAATGCTACAGAAGTTTCTGAATTTATAGTCCTGCCACCAGCTCTCCCTCTATCTTAGATCCATTACAGGTACAGTAACAGGATAATCTTAACTCTCTTTCATTTTTATTACCTCTTCTTTTCTTCCCTCAAAATCTCACAGAGGCTCTAATTTTCTCTTGGATCAATGCAGAATCCCTAATAACAGGACCTAATAACATTATCTAGCTGACTTTAGTATATTCTGGTTTAGGATAAATCCAAAAAATTTAACACAGAGCTCACTGCTACAGCCACCAGCCACAAAGAGGCCAAACAGTTATAGAATAAATGAGTGAATTATCTTTTCAATAAACCCTCTCATTTCCTATTTTGCAAACATCCCTCCTGATACTATATGTATGTCCTCACAGATAACATCTTACCAATTTGAAATTTTTTTTTAATGTTTTATTTATTTCTAGGAGAAAGAGAGAGAGAGAGAGAGAGACAGCGTGAGCAGGGGAGGGTCAGAGAGAGAGGGAGTCACAGACTGAAGCAGGCTCCAGGCTCTGAGATGGCAGTCACCACAGAGCCCGACGAGGGGCTCGAACCCACGAACCGCGAGATCATGACCCAAGCGAAAGTCGGACGCTTAACCAACTAAGCCACCCAGGCGCCCCACATCTTACCAATTTGAAGATAACTTTTCTTTCTGGCAGGTCAGGATGTTTAAAGCATTTGTTTTCACTAACTTCTTTCATGAAATTGGAGATCAGCCAGTTAAGATCTAGCCACTTAAAACATTAATTGCTCCAATACTTGTGTCCGTCTAGTTGTCTGTTCAATGGGATGCCAATCAAGGTCAAAGATCATGCCAGCTGCTCCCTGTCATTCTGGACACTCTGGTAGAATCTTCTGTAAATAGTAAGCACTAAGTGCTCTTTAATAAAATTTTCTCTTAAAGGCCAGTCAACAGATCTAAATCAAATAGCACCTATAAGTTAGTCATTTTAGACACAGAGAGCTTAATAGGTTTTAACAAGTTGGGACATAAATACTAGTAGGATTTTGAACTGAAAGAACTTCCCCTCCCCCACAAAAAATTTAGCTAGCTGTATTTTCCATACCTACAGGGTTAACATATATTTTAGGAATTTTCCCTTTCAGTACTGTCCTATCATGTAAAACTAAAAACAAATAATAATCAACAATAAAAAGATAAAGTTCATACATATAATTATAACATCAAAGTCATGTGAGTTTTCAGCTTATTTGACCTACTAAACCGCTGCACAGGCCATGCAGGAAGACAAAGGTCAGGGGACACGCCTTAGAAGAAAGTCCCAGGAGAAATAGCCGGAAGTACTCTGGAAGGGAAGAGAGCATAGGCAGAGCTCCACATTCTACTCAGTAAGCATGCCTCAGAAGTGGGTTTTTTTGTTTTTTGAAAATGGTGTTTTTTTACCCTTTAAATTCAGGCTATTTTTCTGATGTTTTTTGCTTTAAGCAGTCAGTTTGGGCATACAACTCCAAAAATATGTCAGAGAAATCCAAAAGATATGATTGTTTCTTTTGCAAGCCTTCTCAAATGAGGCTGGTGGACAGAACAGTGTCCCGTGCACACTGGTCCAACAGCATGTCTGTCTGGACAGCTCTCAGGCCATCGGTCCACGTCCCTTGTAGGGGAGTAGTGATTTTCTCTCACTAGAAGTATGGATTAGATGAAATCTGGTAGCCAAGGTCTAGAAGACTTCATGACTTTGCCCAAACACAACTATTTTCCAACTGGCAAAAAAAGTTATTTTTCTGTATTAGATACTGGAATTATATAATTATAATTAATCATTTTAGCTTGAATTTGGGTAATAAACATATTTTGTTAAGGTTTATGAGAAATATATTTTGTTAGAGTTTATGAAAGTTGCTATGAAACAGAGTAATTTGGGGGAAAATAAAAGAGACTATTTGTGTTGACTGGGTCATGGATGGATGACTGACAATGCATGATATCACCAATAGGCAATTATAACATCCAGCATTCCTAAATGATCTAATAATTTGTTTTGAAGAAAGATAGCTTCTAAAATAACAAAAGACAATCTAAACATTTGTATGGATAGCTGTGTGTCAAAATATAATTAAATATATAAGTAAAGAAATTTATCCCAACTGGAAAAAAAATCACATATTTAGTCATCAACTTAAAAATAGTATGGGTTCCAAAAGTTTGTAAATGAACTATGTGCAACACTCAGTGTATTTCCTGTGGAAAAAAACATTTCCTATGGGAATGTTGTAGATAGTAGTAAGGCTTCCAGGGTTACCCACAAAAAAGTAGATTAAATATTGGGAGCATAGGTATAGAGTGTATGTCGTAAAAAAGCATAAACTTTACAGAGGCAGAGACCTCTGGACTGCAGTCCTGACTCTGTCATTTATCAGCCGAATCCCACAAGAAGTTATGTGCTAAATAGTCTCCAGCAAGATGTCAGCTTCCCGAAGCAGCCTCTGTCTGGCCTATGGGACGCCAGCAAACCTGGTGGCTAGAGCATTTCCCCTGACAGGGAGCCCACTTGTATCCTGGTATGCTCAGGTGGGAGTTTAATTAGGTGTAGAATTTATGTCAAGGAAGATGACCTCTCACATGGCCCTGAGAGCATTCATGCTATCAATATGTCAAGGTAGCCATACCATTTACTGTAACTACACAGTCTTTCAGATGCTTGTATTTCTCAAACTTAGGACTCAAACTGAGGTTCAGCCTTAATAAAGACAAGGTTCATGTGACCCAATTAAACTTTTCTTTTTTTTCCCATTAAACTTTTCACACATGTAGATATGCTTTCCAAATGGGCACCACCCCCCACCCATACGGAAATTGCATTATAATACAGCTACCCTTTCATAAACAAAAGGAAGCATTTGTTATAAGATAAATCTGCATGGATCAATAAAATGTTCTTGTGTCCATCTAACCACAGCTTATAGAGGATCTTTCTATGAAGTACATGTCTTTTGGAAAAACAAGCTCTTAGGCGGAGCCATCACTCTGGACAGTCCTATATGAAAGCCAGATGATACACAGAGCTGTGGCCTGTGGGAATGCTGACTGCTCACAGTTCAGTTATTTTTTAAAAATTTTTTATTTATTTATTTTGAGAGCGGGCACATACAAGTAAGGGGGGGGCCGGGCAGAGAGAATCCCAAGCAGGCTCTGCACAGTCAGAGCAGAACCTGACAAGCGGCTTGATGTCACAACTGGGAGATCATAACCTGAGCTGAAATCAAGAGTTGGATACTTAACCGACTGAGCCACTCAGGTGCCCCAAAAGCTCACAATTTAGAATGACCATTGCTAGAATGTTCATTATGCAAACCAGAGGAGGATACTATCAAAACCTGCTTTATAATCAGAACATCATACACTCATAATGGTTTTTTCTCTCTCTCAGATATTGGTATAAGCTCAGATGTTAATTAATTAGATAAAAAATTAACATCAAAAGAGTTAAAATAACACACAATTCAAGGAAGGAGAGATTACAATAAAATAGAGAAAATCCCAAATTTACTGTTTATATATTAATTCTCTATATGATTGAATAGTATGATTAAAAAATGTTTCTTTTTTCCCCCTAATTTATAGATTTCAAATGATTACTGGAGATATAATAGCAACAGTTTGGACCAGATCTATGTACCATTCTACCTTGCATGTCCAAAATCACATTTTAAGGTGATGTACCATGAAACTTAACAGAGAACAAAACTTTCTTACTATGGAAAGCAAAAAGATGTGACAACTTAAGAGTTTTAACAAAACTCTTATACAAAAGATTATAAACTGCCTGTACACTAAATTACATTTTCATTTAGATAAACTGACTCATGTGAAGCTGTTTTAGTTTTTAATTAGTAAGACATACAGAAAATAAATCTTTACAATTAAAACACAGATACATAACATTTTGCATTTTCTTAATTTTTAATAAAATTAGGAATCACTAAATCTGCATGATTGTTTTTGTTGCTAATTACAATTTTTTCCCCTAGAAGTACTTTATGGGCTTTATTCAACCCTGGCCTAGTTTTATAGGCAAACTCTAGGATCCTAGTTTATTGTCTTTAAAACTAAGAGATAAAACACTAATTAAAGGACCAGTCATTGCAGCAAACTAGATGCTATTACAGAATGTCCTCACCTTCCTCTGGTGGCCTTCTGTAGAACCTTCATTCCCATTAGGCTGCAGGATTTCCCTTCCAACTGTTGGTCTTTCAAGATGGTGCCCTCAGAGTACACTTCACTGAACATTCCATAGGCATCTTGCACAAGAAGGCAGAGTCTACAAAAGAGTATTCACATTTTTTTTAGGAGATAGTTTTTGATTCACTATAGAGAACAGGATTTCTTTCTTCTACACTAGAAATCCATTGAAGTCATCTTCCTGAATGGATAAGTCAGGGTAAATGAAGTTGAATTCAAACGCGCACTTTTAGATTTGTACTTACAGGCGTTTGGGTCACTATCCACACCATACAGAAGGAAACAGAATTCTCATTTGGCCTAAAACTAAACTCTAAGCCAAACGTGGTTTAAAAGTACACATAGACCATCCTTTCAAATAAAATATATTGCCGGTGCCCAAAGAAGAGTACCCTTCTTCCCCATTTTTATCCTACCTTTTACAACAGGAAACATTTCTATTTTGCATGGATGCTCAACAGAGAAAAAACCTTCAGTGTTAACATTATGATGAGAACAACAGTAAAGGGCTTTCTCTGAGAAGGTACATATTTACAGACACGAATAGCCCAGCAGGATAAAAAACAGTATCCCTGCTGGCAGCAACACAGACACGGTGGGTATCCAGTGACGTGATGTGATTCCCCCCAACTTTTAAGTTCAAAGGGAAGTACTTACAAAACCTCTTTTCTTTAAAAAAAAAAAAAAGAAAAAAAAATATATATAGGGAGAGATGAGCAAGTAGAGGAGGGGGGCTGAGGGAGAGAGAGAGAAAGAGAGAGAGAGAAATTTAAGGACGTTCCACACTCAGCAGAGAGCCCAACCTGGAGCTTGATCCCTTGACCCTGAGATCATGGCCTGAGCTGAAATCAAGAGTCAGATGCTCAGTTGACTGAGCCACCCAGACGTCCCTATAAAACCTATTTATTACTGAATTTCCAAACCTCTCACTTCATAATTCAGGTAAAAAGTCTTACTTATTATGATATGGCACATTCTCAGAAAATATTTACTGAAGCCTGAAAAAAAAAATTAGGCAGCAAATAATACCACCAAATAGAGAGTGAGGAACAAAACTATTTTAAAGATGAGGGTATGCAGGACAGTACATGTTGAGGAAGAACAGATGACAAATGATGAACAAACAAATGCTCAGTCTGAAGCAATGAACTTGAAACAATGCTTAGAAACTAGACTTCAGATTAAGTCTCCCCTCCCAGGTCCACAGGGCCCCCCTGGTTCACAAAAGAGGCAAACGGAAATTCTGTGTGAAGGAAACTACCTTTAATTTGATCATTAGTTGTCATGGAGTAAAATCAAACCAAATAAACTTGCACTTGAATAAAAATCACCTTGTAGGAAACAAACTACTACCTGGGAAGAGTTAAAAAAAATAAAAACAAAAAACAATAGACCTCTTGAGAACTTGACATATTAGATTAAATGATATGAAATATGGAATAACTATTTTAAAAAAGGAAAATCACAAAGATATAAATACAAGACAAAAAGCTGTATAAAATGACTTGGCAGGTATGGAGAATGAAATTAGAACTTTTAAAAAGGAAAAACTCCACTTATTGAAATAAAAATGTTATTAAATATGTGTAAACAAATGGTTACATGTACCTGAAGAGTATGGATATGTGAACTGGGTTACAAATTTGAATAAATTACCTAGAATGTATGTTGAGAAGTGAGATCAAAAACATGAGAGAAAAGAGAAGTATAGAGGATAGAATGAGAAAGTCTAACATTTGTCTAATAGGAATTTCAGAAGAACAAAAGAGAGGAAGGAAAAGCAATAATTTATAGATTTAGTAACTGGGAAATTTTTCCCCAGGTGATGTGAGAAATGAATCCAAAGATCCAGGAAGAAAAACAAATACCAAGCAAGACAACGAAAAGGAAACCAATCCTAGGATACATACTATAATAAAACTATAGAATATCAAACACAATGAGAAGATTCTAAAAGCAAAAAGGGTGAAAAGACAAAGGAACAAAAATTTGATTTACACCAGCCTCCTCAAGAGCAATGAATGAAGCCAGATAATAGTGAACTATTTTCAGAATTCTGGAAGCCATCTCCACAAAACCATCTTTTAAGAATGATGGTAAAATAAAGACATTTTTAGGTAAAGAAACACTCACTACACTGTCCACCTACAGAGCCTGAAATATTTACTAGTTACTAAGATAATTACTAAAATAATTTCTAAATTATGTAATTTAGGAAGAAGGACATTATTCTGAAAAAAGGTCTAAGATACAAGGACTACTGGGCAACCATACGTACAAAACAAACATAGTAGGGTAAAATCATATCACCACCAACAATATCAATTAATGTGGGGGGAGATGAAAAACTAGAAATGGAGAGCAAATAGGTCAAATTGGGTGACCAAGTTCAAATGTTTCCAAGTGCTCATATCACTCACAACAGGATTAAGATATTAACACCAGATTTCATTAAATATTTACATCTGGTAAAAATTCAAGGATAACCACCAGAAGAAAAGAAATGGGATGTATAAATTCCAAATTACTAGATGGGAACAAAATGGAATGGGAAATATAGGCCAAAAAACAACAAAAACAACAACAAAACCCCAAAACAATTCCAAGAAAATGCAAAGAAAAAGCACACACAGAAAAAAGGGCAGGAAAATGTAAGATAATAAGTATAATGGTAGACATGTCTATGTATATTAGAAATGGAATAAAAATGATTTAAACCTTTCAATTAAAAGGCAGAGTTTGTCATGTTCAGTTTGAAGAAAAAAAGAAAAAAAATGTTAACAGGAAACCTTCTAAAACAGAGAAAGGTTCAAAGGGTGAAAAAAAATGTTTTGGGTAAATATTAACCAAAAGAAAGTCAAAGAGGTAGGTCTGAGACTTAACTAAATAGATTGTAGGACAGACAGCATTATTAAGGACAGAGAAGTCACTAATATTGATTTTTTTAAAAAAGCTTAATTTACCAGGAAGATACATAATTCTAAATCTTTATGCTCTCAGTCTCAAAATCATGACACAACTATAGAGAGAAGTAAACAAATTCAACACCATCGTGGGAGATTTCTACATACCTCTGCCAAGTATTAAGTCAATCTGAGGAAAAAAAAATAATAAAGATTTGGAAAACTTGCATATATCTAAAAAGTCTGATTTGTCAGATAGGCAATCAGAAAAACTGCCCATAGTTACAGAAAGTGCATTCTCAAGCACACATAGGACATTTATAAAATGTGACCAATTGGTCAAAGAAACGTCTGAATGAATTTCAAAGAATCAGTATTGTATGGGACACATTGCCTACAATATAATTAGAAGGGAAACAAGCAAAAATGGGTACTTTTAAAAATCCTCCATTTGGAAATTTCACAGCATCCTTTTCAACTCACAGGTCAAATATGAAATCACAGTAGAAAAGAGACAGTATTTTGAACTACTGGATAAAAATACCAGATGCCAAAACGTATGGATTATAATGATGCTTTAGGGAATTTGTAGCCTTATATATAATAAAACACAATTTTCCTTTTCTATATAGATTTTTTTTAATGTTTATTTATTTTGACACACACACACACACACACACAGACACACACACACACACACACACACAGAGTGAAAGCAGGGGAGAGGCAGAGAGACAGAGACAGAGACACAAAATCTGAAGCAGGCTCCAGGCTCTGAGCTATCTGTATAGAGCCGGATGTGGGGCTTGAACTCAGGAGTTGGGAGATCATGACCTGAGCAGAAGTCGGAAGTTTAACTGACTGAGCAATCCAGGCGCACCTCCTTTTTCTATACAGACTTTTAAATTGGTTTTCTTTAAAATTCTTTTTAATATTGATTTATTTTTGAGAAAGAGAGAGAGACAGAGTGTGAGCAGGGAAGAGGAAGACAGAGGAGACACAGAATCTGAAGCAGGTTCCAAACTCTGAGCTGTCAGCATAGAGCCTGATGTGGGGCTCGAATTCACAGACAGCAAGATCATGACCTGGGTCGAAGTCAGAGGCTTAACCAACTGAGCCACCCAGGGGCCTCTTAAATTAGTTTTCTATGTACTTATCATAAGTTCTATACCTATGTCAGTTACCAAAATGTTCCTTTGTTCCTTCAGGGTGCTGAACCGTACAGGTGCTCTGCCTGGAAAGGACTCTCCTGGAGCCTCTACTGTGCTCCAGTCTGGACTGGTTAGCATCTATCTGTGGCATGGTAGTTATTCTGAGATCTCCTGTCAGAAAATCTGAGGGATTTCCTTCGCTGTATGTTTCAGCTCCTATTTTCCATATCTCATATCTTCCTTCTTAAAATTTTTTAAAGTGTTTATTTTTAAGAGGGAGACAGAGTGTGAGCGGAGAAGGGACAGAGTGTGAGAGGGAGACACAGAATCTGAAGTAGGCTCCAGGCTCTGAGTTGTCAGCACAGAGACCGATGCGGGGCTCAAATTCACGGACTGTGAGATCATAAACTGAGCTGAAGTCGGATGCTTAACCAACTGAGGCACCCAGGGACCTCTCATATCTTCCTTTTTAAATTGGCTGTAAGTTAGTAGGTCACATTTTCTAGCTTCCTGAGAAGGGGGGAATGGGGGTTAAATTTTTTTAAACCACTCATGAAATTTTCAATAAACTATCCTCAAACTTTATGGGTAGTTTGGCTGAATACAGATTTCTTAGATTGGAAATAAGTGTTCCATTCCAAGTCCAGTACTGCTTTTGTCTTCCTCCTTTCTGTATAGGAGCTGAGCTCTGTTCTAGTTCCCAGGGTGCTGGAACTGGGGCCAGGAGAGATTGACAGCAGAGGGCATAAGGAAACTTTTGGGGGTGATGGAAATAGTCTATGTCTTCACTGTGAAGTGAATCTACATGGTAGATATATTTGTCAAAACCCATTGAACTATATGCTTAAATGGGTGCATTTTATTGTATCTATGTAAACTGTACTGCATACAAATTATACCTTTAAAAAGTTGTTTAAAGGGAAAAAACGGTATAGGAGACAACTTGAAGAAAATTCTACTGGATAAATATAGGATAATTATGGAAAAAAGATTGGTACCTCTTTTTGTAACAACAAAAAGTTGCTACAGTTCTAATTCATTGTGCTAACCACAGGCAAACAATGAAAAAGAATCAAATGGTTAAAAATCCATTAGAAAAATACTATGCTTTCCAAAGAGGCATTTCCCTTTGTCATTAAAAGGAAATTGTGATATAACTTTAAGCACATGTTTTCTTGTACATCTTCAATACTGAAAACCACCTACCTACCTACCTACCTACCCACCTACATCCATCCATCTATCTATCTATCTATCTATCTATCTATCTATCTATCTATCTATCTATATCTACCTACCTACCTACCTACCTATTTAATTTGACTGCTCTCTGTACTTGTTTTAAAAAATTGGCTTCATGCCCAGCATGGAGCCCAACATTGGGCTTAAACTCATGACCCTGAGATCAAGACCTGAACTAAAATCAAGAGTCAGACAGTTAACCAACTGAGCCATCCATCCAGCCATTTCAGGCACCCCTGAAAACCATTTACTTTTAGAGATAACTCTCAGAGTATGAAATTATAAGTATATCTGGATTTTTAAAAAAGGAAACAAATACATTATTGATTCATGAAACAAAACTTAAAATCTTACTTTTTTCATGAAATCTTCTCCATTATAAGGAACCACATACAAATGAACTATTAATTCCATCCTGAAAACATTAGGGTTGAAAATGCTCCCGTGTTCTCTATCTGCGCAGGCTCTCAATAAAAGCTCTTTCCATGCTTGAGAGACTGAATGAGGCTATGTTGTGAACACATACACACCAAACTCACATAATACCTAACTGTATACAGTGTTGGCAGAAATATTCATTCACTTATTCACTCACTAGTGCATGCATTTGGAGCTCACTGAGCTTATACTTTGTAGGATATGTAAGGAGGGAAGGAGTCAAATAAAAATATAATTGAAAATCAAAAGATTTGAGCAACATTAATACCTAACACAAATATATTATGACTAATTACAGCATTGTCATATTGTCTATTTAATCCTTCATCCAAGGAAACTAGGCATTACTGATAGCTGAGTAAAGTGAGGCTTAGACTGTTTTTAAAACACCCAGCCAAGACCGTGTGGAAATAACTGAACCAGGTCTTAAATGCAAGGCACTTGATTTGGTATTTTTGTGCCATAATATCACGTTACAGTAACAAATTGTATGAATGTAGAAGAGTGATTAATTCTGTGGAGTGGAGTAGGAGAGAGTATCTCAGAGCAACTAGCATTCTGGTCTGCAAGCAAGCATCAAAAAGGAGACAAGGAATTAGCTCACAGCAAACCAGATGATGGCCCTCAACTCTACAATATCTTAATCTAATCTTTATAGAGAGGCAATGATTTCTCCTACTGCTAAATCAAAAAATTAGACATAAATCATATCTAGAAGAACTTTATCCATTCTGCAACTTCAAAAGATACTTTTAAGTGTTTGACAAGAATCATATTAGGATATTCGGTTCAGAATGTAAGGAATTTATGCTAAAATTTTTTAAGGCTGCTAATGTAATATAATGAAAAAGAAATACTCTTAAATCACTTGAAAACAATTTTATTAACTGTTCAATACTGTATGACTTTAATCCGAGACCCAAGTGGGAAAGAACACAAGATTACTCTTTCGTAATATTGTCCTATTTAAAACAGAAAGCAAGAATGGAAGTATACATTTATGTGTTGAATTTATAATGTCTTTTTTTGTCCACAGACCTTTTCGTATCATACATAACCTTTTGGAGGAAGTGCTTTAATGTTTTTTTTCCTCAAAGGCCTATTCACCTTTAATTACCCATAACCTGTCTTGTCTCTCTGTTCCATGACTAATTAGGGAGGCTAAGGCAAGCACTGGGGAATCAGGCTCCATTTCCTAAGGAGGAAACTCTAGACTTCCTGTGAGTGGTCTTATACCAGTTCAATTAATGCCTGCTTGACTATACTCATGCATCAGGCACTGTTTTGTAAGCATTATTGTTTGTTAATATATGCAAAAGTCAAGATGAATATAAAGATCTCCATGGATCTGCTTTATAAAACCAGAAAGGTTTGCTTGTGTTGAGGAGAGGAGAGGAATTAGCTAATATTTTTTCCTTAAATCTGTTCTGGTATTTCCCTTTATCTCAAATAACCAAGGAATGGTGCTCACATTCTTCTGCCCTAGAGAGAGTTATTAATATTTTCCTTCTTCCTCTTTTTCTTCATGCCTGGCCACACATGCTTTCCCACCTTGCCTTGCTCACTCAGCGGAAGCTCAGGCCTGTGGTGGAGTCACTGTCCTCATTAGTTCAGATGGACTGGAACTGTGGTCTTCAACAGTCCAAACCAGAGTTAGCTTCTCAGCAGCACACAAAAAACTCTACCTACTTGCTGCTGCTTCCTGCTCAGTAGATACTATCTCCTAAAATCAGTGCTAGTGTGACAGGTCTGAGCAGAAAAGGGCCTCCTGATCAACTTGTTTTTCCTGAATCACTAGAAATGTTCCCTATAAATCACATCAAAGTTTAAAAGAACACAAATGGCTTCCCAGGGAGTAAAGAAACACCATGTTACTAACTCTGGGACCTTAAGAAAGTTACTTACTGTATGAACTTGAATTTACTCTTAACATGGGAATAAGGGATCCTAATTGAGAGGGCTGTGGTGAGCATTAAAACAGTGACACAGGGCTTAGCACAGTGGCTGGTACAAATAGATCAATCTTTCCTTGGCAGGGTCCTTAGGCCAATTTTAGTATAAGGTCTCCCCCTATGGTTCTTGAACATCTTTTGTTAGATCTACATCTATATCACTTATGATTTTGTTTGCTGTTTTAAATGGTTTCTCTTTGTTGTTGCTGCTGTCTTGGTGGTGTAAAGAAATACAGTTGGACTTTAAGATAGAAAATTTTTGTAATCCCTCAATCTTACTAAAGTTATTTGCAATACTTTTATGAAGTTTTATGTAATCATTTCCTCTATGTGTAATGACAATTTGCTTCAACCTTCCTAACCCTTATGTTTTTAAAAAATTATTATTATTTATCTTTTCTGACTGTTCTTTAGGACCTTCAGCACAATGCTAAAGAGAAGCTAGTGACACTGGGCATACTTATCCTGATTCTGAATAAAATGTTTTCAGAGTATTATAATTAAGAATGATGCTTGCTTTAGTATGCAAGAATCATGAATGATTCTTTTGGTAGATATCATTCATCAGGTTAAACATTCCTGCTTTGTGTACCTGGGTGGCTCAGTCGGTTAAGTGCCTGACTTCAGCTCAGGTCATGATCTCACGGCTTGTGAGTTTGAGCCCTGTGTTGGGCTGTGCTGACAGCTCAAGCCTTCCGGAGCTGCTTCAGATTCTGTGTCTCATTCTCTCTCTCTCTCTCTGCCCCTTCCCCACCGGTGCTCTGTCTCTCTCAAAAATAAATAAATGTAAAAAAATTTTTTTATAAACATTCCTAGTTTGCTGAAAAATTTTTTAAATCATGGCTGGGTATTGGATCTTATGAAATGAATTTTTCATATTAATTGGAATGACTACATGATTTTTCTATGTTTTGTTTAGGATTTTTCTATGTTTGTGAGTGGTACTGACCTTTATTTTTATTTTTCATATTAGATTTAATTTTATTTCTCATATCAATACTATTTATATCATTTTCATATAAGTTGACAGGGATTCTTTTTTCTTCCTTGGAAATTCTGTATAAGATTTGAATGATCTATTTATCAAAAGTTTGAAAAAATTTAGTAAATACACACACACACACCCCTCACATCTTTATCCATTCATCTATCAGTGGACACTTGGGCTGCTTCCAGATGAGTAAAGTTTACTAAATTTGAAATGTTTCAGCTACTGTTTCCTCAGATATGTTTTCTGCACCCTCCCCCCAACTTCCCTGCCATTCTGGCACTCCCATTACACATATGTTGGTGCATTTTATGGTGTTCCACATTTCTATGGGTTCCGTTTCATTTTCTTCATTCTTTTTTTTTAATTTTTAAAAAACATTTGAGAGAGAGAGAGAGAGAGAAGCAGGGCATGAGTGGGGGGAGGGGCAGAGAGAGTGTGAGACACAGAATCTGATGCAGGCTTCAGCCTCTGAGCTGTCAGCACAGAGCTGGATGTGGGGCTCAAACTCATGAACCTCAAGATCATGACCTGAGCTGAAGTCAAATGCTTAACCAACTGAGCCACCCAGGTACCCTCTCATTTTCTTCATTCTTTTATTTTTCCCCTAAGGATATTTGCTATTTGGGAGATTTCTATAATCATATAGAAATAATTTATTTTGGTGTCCTCTGTTTCTTCATAAAGATTGAGTATTTATTTATTTGGAGTCTACTTATTTTGAGAAAGTGAGAGCATGGGGGAGGGGTAGAGGGAGGGAGAGATAGAATTGAGTGGGGCTCGATCTCATGAACTGTGAGATCATGACCTGAGTAGAGACCAAGAGCTGGACACTTAACCAACTAAGCCAAGATTGAGTTATTTAAAAGTACTTTGAATCTCTAAAATACTCTGTAGTCATAAATTTGAGATTAGTTTTTAACGTCCTATTGAAATTACCATACTCTTTTCAGGAAGAATTTTAAATTTGACAAAAGTCTTAAAACTATGTAATGTTTTAGGGTCCCTGGGTAACTCACTTGGTTGAACATCTGACTTCAGCTCAGGTCATGATTTCGCTGTTCCCAACTTCGAGTCCCGTGTTGGGCTCTGTGCTGACAGCCAAAGCCTGGAGCCTGTTTCAGACTCTGTGTATCCTTCTCTTTCTTTCTCTCTCTCTGCCCCTCCCTTGCTCATGCTCTGTCTCTCTCTCAAAAATAAACATTAAAACAATTTTAAAAAAACAATATGTAATTTGTCACAAATTTGTGTGTCATCTTTGTGCAGGGGCTATAGTAATTTCTGCACCATTCCAATTTTAGCATAAGTGGTGCCAACGTGAGCACTCTACATTTTGTTTTCTCTCTCTCTCTCTTTCACATTGTGCAAGTTCAATTACTCTGGATTCACATTCACAAACTTCCTTCTGTCAGCTCAAATCTACTGGTAAGCCTATGTAGTGAAGTTTTCATTTTGGTTATTACACTTTCTAACTCCAGAATTCCCATTTGTTGTTTTTTTTTATAGTTTGTATCTTTTTAAAAAATGTTTATTTATGTTTGAGAGAGAGGGAGAGGGAGAGAGGGGGAGAAAGAGAGAAAGAGAGTGGGGGGAATCCAAAGTGGGCTCTGCATTGACAGCAGTGAGCCAAATGTGGGGCTCAAACTCATTAATTGCAAGATCATGACTTGAGCTGAAGTCAGAATCAATCAAATGAGCCATCCAAGTACTTCTATAGTTTGTATCTTTTTATTGATATTCTCCATTTGACTAGACACTGTCAACAAATCATCCTTTAATTCCTGAGACATGGTTTTCCTGAATTCTCTAAATATATTTATAATGGCTGTTTTGAAATTTTTTGTGTAGTAAGTCCAACATGAGGGCCCCTTCAATTGCCTGCACTTTTCCCCTCCTGTTTGTGGGTCATACTTCCTTGTTTCTTCATAAATATTGTAATTTTTTGTCAACAACTGAGCATTTTTAACAATGTATTGTGGCAACTCTAGATAGGGATAACTCGTCTACCCCAGGGGCTGATAATGTTGTTATTTGCATGTTAGTTAATCAGTTGTTTAGTGACTTGTCTGAACTACTTTTTCCTGCAGGTTTAAGTATGTTCCTGCTCAGATTTTTTGTTTGTTTGTTTGTTTGTTTGTTTGTTTTTAATCTTTCCACATGGCTACCTAGGGGTTGCCCCTAGGTCAGCATAAGCCACTTTGAAAGGTTGTGCTTAAGCTCCCTTGGAAGTTAGATTTTTCCTCTCTGCCACTGGATGATAGACCTTAGAGGTTGATATCATGATTCAAGGAGGTAGGTTTTTGGCCTCATCGCTCTCCATCAGCCAGAACCTGTGTTACTCCCTATGAATCACTCCTGTGAGGGCATGGCCTCGGGCCTGCCAGACTGCTAGGGATGCATCTGATTTGTTTTATTTATTTATTTATTTATTTATTTATTTATTTATTTATTTATTACAAATAGTTTATTGTCAAGTTGGTTTCCATATAACACCCAGTGCTCATCCCCACAAGTGCCCTCCTCCATGCCCATCTCCCCCCTCTCCCCCCACATCCATCAGTCCTCAGTTTGTTTCTCAGCATTCAAGAGTCTCTCATGGTTTGCCTCTCTCCCTTTCCCCCACCATTTCCCCCCTTCTTCTCCCCCATGGTCCTCTGTTAAGTTCCTCCTAATCCTCCTATACGTGCAAACATGTGATATTTGTCCTTCTCTGCCTGACTTATTTCGCTAAGCCTAACACCCTCAAGGTCCATCCATGTTGCTACACATGGCCAGATTTCATTGTTTCTCATTGCCATGTAGTATTCCATGGTATAGATAAACCACATCTTCTTGATCCATTCGTCTCATTTGTTTTAAAGTCTAGCTTCCTAGCAGTGGCTCTTGGGTCAGAGTGGCTTATTGTTCATCTAGTGTGGCTGGGGGTAGTGCTGAGGCCTGCATGCCAGTGAGGCCTATACCCCAATATTCCCTGTGGGTTGCCCTGATTGCTCCTGAGTGGGTGCAACTAAGCACACCCTTCCTGCATCTGGAAGTTTTACTGTGAGACTAGGAAGGTTCTTCTTGGCTGTCTTTTCCCTAATGCTCTCTGTTAAATTGCTGGTTGCTTGGTTATTTCCTTATTGATACAGTATCACAGAGCTATAGGCAGTCTTGGAATTGCTCTCCACCAAGATCCCCATTATTTTCAACAACACCTTTGGGCATGGAACTGTACTCTGTTTCAAAAAAGTCAATTCTCTCAGGCAGTGCCATAGGGTTCTTCTTCCTTATAACCTATTGTCCTCTGGGCAGAACCTCTGTGCCACTTCACAGAACTGGGGGTGGGGATGGAATCCCCTTCTCCTGGAGTTACACTTCTGATCTAGAGTGGGTACTGAGGGTGGTGGTAGTGGCACTGGTCTGGGGCTGCTTCTCCGGTGTGGTGCCTCTATCCTATGGGTGAGCTCAGATAGGACAACTGGGCCAGTATTCTTGGCCCACCACACTTGGGGTGGAGTTGCAACCTGGGCTAGGAGATTCCCCTACAGTGAAACTGAACCCAGACTGTAGGCTGTGTGTGTGTGGGGGGGGAGAGGGCATCTTCTTGACTGCAGTCCTGGAGTAGAGCCCCAGAACAGTCTTCATAAGACAAATTTGGTTGGTGGGGTAGAGATCATGGTTAAAGGGCCACAGACTCCTTGCTCTTCCTGAGGCTTTAAATGATTTTTAGGGGCGCCTGAGTGGCTTAGTCGGTTAAGCGTCCGACTTTCGCTTAGGTCATGATCTCGCAGTTTGTGGGTTCGAGCCCTGCGTCGGGCTCTGTGCTGACTGCCAGCTCAGAGCCTGGGGTCTGTTTCAATCTGTGACTCCCTCTCTCTCTGACCCTCCCCTGCTCACGCTGTCTCTCTCTCTCTCTCTCTCCTAGAAATAAATAAAACATTAAAAAAATGATTTTTAAAGTTTTCTCCACTTAAAATGTTTGTTAGGGACAGAATCCACTGTGTCCTCACTCTGCTATTCCAAAAGCCAGTCTTCTATTTTTAATTCAATGTATGCCCATGAGAAATTATGACCCTGTGGATATTTTTCATGTGCTGTATAGGAAAACATAATGGCTCTTTAGCCATTATTTAGAAGCTTTGAGAGTATTTGTAAACCTTACATCCTAAATTTGTAGACTTGAATGTGATTTGTTCTTTTTTCTTAAAAGACATCCTGATTTACTTGAACACAATTACTAAGTCAGACAAAAGAAATGCAGTGAGGCACAGAGGTCCACAGAGCCATGATATAAAGATTCTTAATAACAATAGCACTTGTGGGTTTTTCACTGTACAATAAAACTGTGTTCTGGCTTTTGGGTGGTGTTTAGTAAATCTATGATCCATTTATTTATGTGCTAAATAGAGCAGGACTTCTGCTGGCTCAGGCCCTCTGCAAGGTGCTAGGAACCTGGCAATGAGCTAAATAGACCCTGCTCTCTGTCCCTCCTTCGGAAAACATCAACTATACATATAAATATACAATCACAAATTGTGGGAGTGCTAGCAAGGCAATGAGCAGAGTGCCTTTAGGGACAACTTGGGGTGGGATGGTCTAACCAGGGTGGTCAGGGAAGGTTTCTTAAAAGAGCTGAGTCCAGAAGAAGGATAAGCCAATCATGCAAAAGGTTGAGAGAAGGAGACTTAAAACATAGAAAACAGCATGTACAAAATCCTATAATGGGAAAGAGCTTTTCCATGACTAAGAAACTGAAAGAAGGTAGAAAATAAGAGAGAAAGAATGAGAGAGAGAAGAAGAAAAAAAAAAGAGATTAGGAAAGTGGTAAAAAGGGTAAAGATTAATAATTGTGATTTCAATGCATTCTTTTTTTCAATGCCTTATTCTTAATTCAAGTTATATTTATAATAAAATAACTTAATAAAATAATAGATATACTTAAATATAATAAAATAAAATAACCAAAGTTATATTTATAATAAAATTAAAATGTTGACAAGGATTTGTAAAGAAAGGAGAAAATGGGATGGGAAGGAAAGGACTGAGGAGGGGTAGGAAAGAGAGGCATCGACCTAGTGGAGGAGTCTTGTGGTTGGATGTGGCTGGCACAGCGATGTCCAATAGCAGCTGGAGGTAAAGGTTATGTGGCGATGGCCTGGTGGAGGCTGACCTGATAGGGAGCCAGGGGTGGCAAATAACTGGCATGTGTGCTAGGCAGCACATCTACCTTCTGCCATCAATGAGTCAAAAACAGGGTGACAGTAAAAGATGTTTGACAAAACTGTTTCAGAAATAGAACTTTTGGAACGGGGTGGAGGATGGCTTGAACAGACAACTTTAGAAAGGGTCTCCTTAGACCAATATGAGTTCACTGCTCTAATCAATGACAAATGTCTCATAGAATATAGTTAAATTGTAAAGTGGTGTTCACAGGCCAAGTTTAGCTGGTTGATATGTTTTCTTTGGTTTATATAGCATTAAAACATTTTTAAATTTATTAATAGAATAACAAAAATTGGGAGATTTATACAAATCTCAAATTTCTGTTGTCTTAAGAAACCTAGAGCTCCGGCAACACTGGATCAACATTGGGGGATGAGGTGCTGGCTTGTCAGCTCATCCTGTGGACCCTGGTCCCCCACCCTTGATCCCCAATCCTGGTATGACTGCTGTTCTCTCTTGGCCTCTTTGGCCTCTGTCAGCACGTGAGAATGCATTAAAAAAACATTTCTGGGAAGAGACAGAAGAACATAGTCAGGGAAGAATCTACACTGGCCTAAGATTTCTTTTTCTTTTTCCTTTTCTTTTTTAATTTATTGAGAGAGATAGAGAGTGTGCACATGTAACTAAGAGCACATGCAAGTGGGGGAGGGGCAGAGGGAGCAGGAGGGAGGGAATCTTAAGTAGGCTCCATGCTCAGCTCAGAACCCGACTGGGGGCTCACTCTCACTATTGTGAGACCATGATCATGAGATCATGACCATGAGATTGTGACCTGAGCCACTATCAAGATTTGGATACTTAACTGACTGAGCCACTCAAGTGCCCCTCTCTTGGTTACTGTTTAAAGGCCTTTCAATTATTTTAGTCTAAGGTATATTAGAGGTATACCTCTGCTTAGAGGTCTCTGAGCAGACACCGTATCAGCATGTGGTCACGCTCAGCAGGAAAACCAGTTGACACTTGCACTGGCCTTAGTAAGGTCTGAAATGCCGTGAACTTAGCTGCTAGCCAAGCCACATGGAGATTAGGAGATCTGCCATTTTACAGTGATGTGATGGGTCAGTGTTAATAAAACTGAACTTCTACTTTGGAAAAGCAGGTTAAGTACACCTTTTTGCTTTCCTGCCACAGAATACCCACTGGACAAGGCAGATGCGCACATTCAGTAATCCCAAATCTGTGCTGCCAGTGACAGGCAAGCGAGGGCTCAAGCCTGGGTGACTTTCCATACTCCACGTGGCACTGAGCACTGCTGGTGGGGACCATACACCTAGCATGAGAGGGGCACTGCCATTTTTAGCAGTGATTAACTTAGAACAGCAGAGAGAAAATGTGTCCCAGGGAGGAAATAAGATGTTAGAGGTGTGAATATGAGACTCTGAACTGCATTCATCCCATGAGACAGACTTTGCCATTCAAAATTCATGGAATAAAAATCTGACAAATGAATGCCACTTATTTAAAATCAATGTTCCACCCATGCTTAAAACGTGGACCCTGATCCACATAAGATCCTGCCTCTCATTGTCATGATTTTAAGCATGTGGTGCCGGGGAATGGCAGGTCTGGAGAAGAAGGGCTCTCTTTTGAGTTCTGCTGCTGACGGATGTGGGCCCCTGGCTACAAACCTGTACAATGAAGATCAACTTAAGTCTACTTCACACCTAGTAAATGCATGAACCTAATCTGTGCTCAAAATCTTGGTTTTGTTTGCTCACCAGGCAAACTCACTGTTACAAATGCAATTAATGGACAAGATTGTTTTCTCCTGTCACGTGCCTGCTCTCCTAAGTGTATAGTAGGTGCGTGCACTTTGGTGAAGGGGCTTGGAGCATGAGAGCAGCATGAGGGTACATTATCCCACACAGGAACGGTATTGCCACGTATGAAACCAACTGTGCCCGGCCTTGTGATGCTGCCCTTGTCATCCAGGTGACAGCAAGAAACAATCATGAAAATACCCATGGTCTTCAGCTTGCCCCTGCCCCCAGTCAGACACACTCCACCCCTCCCAGCTGGGAAAAGAAGACAGCAGTCAAAAAGTAGTTCAAGAATCTCCTGTTTCAGCCATCAGGAGTCATTTAGCAGGACTTTGATTCTATGCATTTCTGAGCTATGAGGGTGAGGCCAGGACCAAGTTGGAAGAACAAACTAAAACTGGTGCCAAATGAAACTACATTCCACGGTGCATTCCCAGCAACATAAAATAATACAGATAAGAGGTTCACTGTTCAATCACATTCACATCATGTTGGAAGTATAAAAGTCCACTATGGAGTTAATATTTATCTTTAAGAATTTCTTTTCCTTTTCTTACCAGCTTAATGGCACATCATGCTAATCGAGAAATACTTTAAGAATTCTAAAAATTCATGTATTGTTAAGCTGCAAAAGCAACAGAACAAAGCATGAGGGATAACATGAGGAAAACAAAACTGTTGATTTGTAGAGGGAGTTTCAGAGAGACTATAATTTAATTCCGCTTTGAAGTTTTAAATGCCCCTCCCCAACTTTGGAAAAATACTCATCTTTCCCCTTCTTTTCACTTACTGGCTCAGTATCATAGAAACACAAGTGAAGAAGAGAGAGAAACAGTAGACTTGTGTGTGTGTGTGTGTGTGTGTGTGTGTGTGTGTCTGCGCGCATGTGTGCGTGTGTGTGTGTGTGTGTGTACGCATGTACACTGAGGGGGAGATTACGTGAACATGTGGGATGTTTGCCCGGGTTATGGGAGCAGTTCTTAGCAGTCCACCAAGAATTCCGGGAATCAGAGTCAGTCCGGCCGCTTTCTTCTAGGTCAGTGTCAACTTAAGCAGCCTCTGAAGATCAACAGGATCTTTCTCTGCACGTTATAATTTCTTGCTCAGTCTCTATTTTAAGGAAGAAATGGAAGAAACTGGATGATGAAGTGAGGGAAAAAAAGCAAGAGAAAGGAAGGCGGAGAGGGAAAAGAGAAGGAAGAGAAGAAAAGAGGTGTTTGAACATGAACAGGGGGAGGAAAAGTCACAGAAAAGAGGGAGGGAAGAGGAAACAGGAGGAGAGAGGGACAGCAGAGGGCTGAGTGGGTGGAGGGCCTTTCCCCATCTCCACCAACCCGCTCGACAGACGGGAAACCAGATACAGCAGGACATTGTGTTCTTCTGAAAAATAACCAGACTGTGCTCCTAAAGTAAACAGTTAATCCTGTTGTTTATCTTTGTAACTTGACGAGATGTTAACAGGATGATTTCTACTGCACAGAAATGTGGTTCTTATTCATTTAAAAAGTGATATTTTCTCTTTGCTAAAATAAAAGTGTGACATACAAACTTTCTAATATCAATGAATGGGAAGGAATACAATATTTCTTTACTAAAAGTGACTTAACTAAAGGATGCCAAAAAAGTCGGAGAAAGGCCTTTTCTTCACTCACACATCCTATTTATTTTTGGAAAATACTGCATTAGTGAAATTAACCAAGCCAAACCAAAACAAAACCTGCTGTAAGCTTGGTCTATCCCAGAGTATGATTTGGGGTATTCCTTGTGGAGATAAGACTATAACTGGGCCAAGACAAGAGTAAGAAACAATCCCTGTTAAAATACCACCAGCATTCTTTAAAGAGTTAGAACAAGCAATCCTCAAATTTGTATGGAACCAGAAAAGACCCCTAATAGCCAAAGTCATGTTAAAAAAGAAAAGCAAAGTGGGAGGCCTCACAATTCCAGACTTCAATCTGTATTGCAAAGCTGTAATCATCAAGACAGCATGGTACTAGCACAAAGAATAAGAAGAGTACATTTTAGGGGTGCCTGGGTGGCTCAGTCACTTGAGCGTCCGACTTTGGCTCAGGTCATGGTCTCGTGGTTGATGAGTTTGAGCCCTGAGTCCAGCTCTGTGCTGTCACCTCAGAGCCTGGAACCTGTTTCAGATTCTGTCTCTCTCTTTCTCTGCCTGGCCCCTACTCATGCTCTGTCTCTCTCTGTCTCAAAAATAAATAAACATTTAAAAAAAGTACATTTTATATGTTAATCCAAGTTTGTCCATAGAATAACTTTTCAAAGATACATAGTTATTCTTATGCATTTTTTATTTCTAAGGAGGTAACTGTGGATTTACATGCAGTTAGGAGGTATGCTATGGAGCTCGCATGTACACTTTGCCCAGTTTCCCCACTAGTCTACTATTATACTAGCAAATAATCGTACAACATCACAGCTAGATACGGACATTGATATAATCCACCAATCTTACTCAGATTTCAGAAAAACACATTTTACTTGTGCTAGTGTGCATGTCTTTGAGTGTGTGTGCTCAGTGCTATACAGTTTTACTACCTGTGTAGGATCCTATATCCAGCACCACAGTCAAGACATTGAACAGTTCAAGGGCACTGGCTAGTTCAGTCAGAAGAGCATACAACTCTTGGGTTCATGAGTTCGAACCCCATGTTTGGTGTAGAGATTACTTAAATAAAAAAAAAAAAACACTAAAAAAAAAAAAGACACTGACCAATTCTATCACTATAAGAATCCTTTGTGCTGCCTTTTATAGCCCACTTCCCACTATCTCCCCACCCCCATCCCAACATCTAGATGCTATTAATCTGTCCTCCATTTCTAAAATCTGCCATTTCAAAATGGTATAAAAACAGCAGCATCCAGTATATAATCATTGGGATTAGATTTTTTTTTCCCCCTCAGCACAGTTCTCTGGTGATTAATCCAAGCTATTATGCCTTTCATTTCTATAGCAGCTTTGAGACAGAATTTACATACCATAAAATTTGCCCTGTTAACAAAAACAGTAAGCGGCAAAATACATATAACATAAAATTTACCATTTTAACGTGTGCAATTCAGTGGCTTTAGGTACATTTATAGTGTTCTGCAACCATCAACACTATCTTAGTCCCGAATATTCTCTTCACCCCAAAAGGAAATCTCAGTCTACTAAGCAGTCTCCTCATCCTCCCCTCCCGCAAGAACCTAGAGACACATAATCGCCTTTCTGTCTCTACAGATTTGCCTGTTCTGGGTAATTCACATGAATGAAATCATGCAATATGTGTCCTTTTGTGACTGGTTTCTTTCATCTAGCATAACGTTTTCAAGGTTCATCCACACTGTAGCATCTGTCAGTACATCATTCATTTTTGTTATGGAATATTATTCCATTATATGGATATACCATATTTTGGGGTTGTCTCCACTTTTTTATATTAATGAAATAATGGTGCTATGAATGTCTGTGTAGAAGTTATGTGGATAGGCCTGCCTGGTGGCTTAGTAGGTTGAGCGTCCAACTACTGATTTTGCCTTAGGTCATGATCACACAGTTCATGGGATTGAGCCCTACGTTGGGCTCTGTGCTGGCAGCGAGAGGCCTACTTGGGATTCTCTTTCTCAACTTTTTTTAACTTTTTAAGTTATATTTTTAACTTTCTCTAGGAGCTATACCAGTTTGTAATCCCAACAAGAGCTGGGATTTGCAATCCCAGATAAGAGTTCCTTTTCCTCTATAACCTCGCCAATACTTGTTGTTTCTTAGGTTTTTTATTTTAGCCATTCTAACTGATGTGAGGTAATTTCTCACTGTAGTTTTGATTTGCATTTCCCTGATGATATGGAAATAAACCCACTACTATATGGTCAATTAATCTTTGAGAAAGGAGGAAAGAATATACAATGGGAAAAAGTCTCTTCAACAAATGGTATTGGGAAAATTGGACAGCTAAATGCAAAGGAATGAAACTGGCCCACTTTCTTATGCCACACATGAAAATAAACTCCAAATGGCTAAAGACCTAAATGTGAGGTCTGAAACCATAAAAATCCTAGAAGAGAGTGCAAGCAGTAATTTCTCTGACATGGGCAGTGGCAACATTTTTCTAGATAGGTCTCCTGAGGCAAGGGAAACAAAAGCAAAAACAAACTATGCAGGCTACATCAAAATATAAAGCTTCTGCACAGCAAAAGAAATAATCAACAAAATAAAAAGGTAACCTACTGAATGGGAGAAGATATTTACAAATGACATATCCGATAATGGGTTAGTATCCCAAATATATAAAGAATCGATAAAACTCAACACCCAGAAAACAAAAAATCTAATTTAAAAATGGGCAGAATATATGTACAAACATTTCTCTAAAGAAGACAAACAGAAGGCCAACAGACATCCCATGCCTGGAAATTTCTTGACGGCAGGGATCGTATTTCTTTTTTTTTTTTTAAATAGTTTATTGTCAGGTTGGTTTCCATATAACACCCAGTGCTCATCCCAACAAGTGCCCTCCTCCATGCCCATCACCCCACTTCCCTTCTCCCCCACCCCCATCAGCCCTCAGTTTGTTCTCAGCATTCAAGAGTCTCTCATGGTTTGCCTCCCTCCCTCTCCCCAACTATTTTTCCCCTTCTTCTCCCCCACAGTCCTCCATTAAGTTCCTCCTAATCCTCCTATACGTGCAAACATATGGTGTCTGTCCTTCTCTGCCTGACTTATTTTGCTCAGCATAACACCCTCAAGTTCCATCCATGTTGCTACACATGGCCAGATTTCATTCTTTCTCATTGTCATGTAGTAGTAGATGAACCACATCTTCTTGATCCATTTGTCAGTTGATGGACACTTAGGCTCTTTCCATGTTTTGGCTATTGTTGAGAGTGCTGCAATGAACATTGGGGTACATGTGCCCCTATGCATCAGCACTCCTGTAAGGGATCATATTTCTGCCTAGAGCTTTATACTTTATAGATGATCAACATATGCTTTGTATACCAAGTTGAATTAATTGATGAATATTTATTCAGGCTTTTGGGGCTAGAAGGTATAAGACTTAGTTCCTGCCTTCAGGAATAGTAACAGTATTTAAAATGCTTTATACAGCTAATTCACAAGGTGAGACTTCTACATTGTTCTAATGTACAGGTGTGGGAAGAGAAGTATTAGGATCCTAGTGAAATATTGAATTAGAACAAGATAAATAAAGGAAAGGAGAGAGGGAGGAAGAGAAGGAGGGATCTTAGCTTAGAAAGTTTGTTACTCAAAATGTACCAAATTAACTCAGCAGCCCTGGGCAGATTGTGTTTTGTTTTTTCTCATTAATTTCCCAACTCACTCTTGAATGAGGGATCATTTGGTATTCCCACTTTTTTATGTCTACCCATCACTGAAACCTAAAGAGACAAAGGTTTATAACTGAGTATAGAGTAAGGAAAAAGGCACCAAGCAAAGGGCATAGCTCTGGTAGTGCCATAGATAAGTTATAGTATCCCATTGCTTCTTCTGGATCACGAAATATTATTCTCAACCAGGGTTCTGAATGGGGATTAAACCCTAAAACTCTATGGCTGCACTGCATGTAATGGAGAAGAAGGACCCTTCATTACATCTAAGTTGGGGTGCCTGGGTGGCTCAGTCAGTTAAGCATCTGACTTCAGCTCAGGTCATGATCTCACAGCTCGTGAGATCGAGCCCGCATTGGGCTCTGTGCTGACAGCTTGGAGCCTGCTTCAGATTCTGTGTCTCCCTCTCTTTCTGCCTCTCCCCTGCTCACACTCTGTCTGTCTGTCTCTCTCTCTCTGAAAAATAAATAATAAGAAATTTAAAAAAATAAGATGGCACCAGTTATGTACAGTCTTGGGAGAAATGAGAAGACGGTCATTTGAATAAGCTTCAGTGTTCTGTACTCCCAATGAGGGAGCCAGTAAATGAACCTGGGAGTAAACAGCACTACTGTACTGAGTGTGCTGAAACAATAGGGAACAGTATTTAATCATCATTCTTAGATGACCTGCTTCTGAATCAGGGTTTCACATTCTAGGTTGACTAACTGGCCTACAAACCAGTCCTATCCAATGCAATGGCTTATAAATCATCTGTGTTTATGAAGTACATGTACATATTCTACCTGCTCTGACCCTACCAAATAAAACATAAATTACCTAGGCAAAGCATACTTTTTGATTTTTTTTAAATATCAAAGGTAACTTTCTAATATTTTCTGTAGTCCTAAAAATACCTGTTCTAGGAACAATATCACTGAGAAAAATATTAAATTGTTTTAAGATTTTTATAATAAGGTAATTTCATTTTCAATGGCTAAACCATATTGTTTACTATACTGAGAACAGACAAGGGGTCGTTTTTAGAAGACAACTCTATTACTCAGAGAGAAGTAAGGTTCTCACGTAAGAAGTTGTTCCATTTCCAGCCTACCTACCTCAGTCCACAGGACTGCAAGCCACATCAGCTGATATTCCTCGCAGCTTCTAACCCAGCCTCAACTTCCCACCTAAACTGGACACCCAGGACACCCAACACCTATGGACAGGTATTTGTTTTGCAATGACTACCATCTATCCTACACCTTTGTTCTCCATACACCAGCTTTTGCATGTAGAACAGCAGACTAGCACACTTTGAAAGCTCAGAGCAGTCTCCTTTCAGCTGGTAGCCTGCATTGCCCTCTTTACTGCCAACTTTCTACAAAGTATGGGCCTCACATATTTCCATTTACTCACTTCTTATTCACTTTTGTGATAATTTAGAAGTTTTTGAAACAATCCCAAATTTACTAAGTTTTAAATACAGTACAAATCATGTTTTTTCATGAATCATTTGGGAGTAAGTTTGTACAAACAAGGACTTTCTCTTATATAACTGCTCTACAACCATCAAGGGGAGGAAACAAACAGTGATAAATCCCTACACCTAATTCTCAAACCCCATTCATGATTCACTCATTGTCCCAGTCATGTTCTTTGCAGCAAAAGGAGATAATTCAGAATCATATATTGCACTTATTAGTCATGTCTCTTTAATCCTCTGCAATCTGGAAGGGTTTCTCACTCTTTCTTTGACTTTCATGACCTTGACATTTTTTGAAGGATACAGGCCAGTAATTGTGTAGTACAGAAGTTTTCCATTTATGTTTGTCTAATTTTTTGTCATGAGGAGATTTAGCCTATGTACCACTGGTAAGGAAAACATAAAATTGATGCTGTGTTCTCCTGAATCATTGGCACACTATTTCAATTTGTTCCGGTACTAATGTGTTGACTTACTACTTGATTAAGATAATGCCTGCCAGGCTTCTCAACTATAGGTTTACTTTTCCTTCTCAAATTAAAAAACTATTATGTGGGAGATACTTTCAAAATAAGTAAATATCCTATCCCTTATCAAAATGTTAATTCATTCATTTTTATACATTAGTGTGGACTCGTATTCTTACACTCTGGGCTGCAATCCATAACTATCGTTTATTTTGATGTTTGGATTGTGCCAGATTTTGCTAGTGGCAGCATCTTGCAAGCTAGGCCCTGTGTCCTTCTGATGTCTCCATCATTCTTTGAGAAGGTTCTTCCTTTCTGACCTAATGAAATGTTCAAAGCTCATCTTATATTTTTTTTCATCCAAACCTGAAATCAGTGATTTCACCAAGGAGCTCTGATTTCTCTCAGATATTAAAAGGCTAATTGGGGCATCTGGGTGGCTCAGTTGGTTAAGCGTCCGGCTTTGGCTCAGGTCATAATCTCGCGGTTCATCTCGGGGTTTGAGCTCTGTGTCCAGCTCTGTGCTGACAGCTAGCTCAGAGCCTGGAGCCTGTTTCAGATTCTGTGTTTCCCTCTCTCTCTGACCCTCCCCTGCTCATGCTGTCTCTCTCTCTCAGAAATTTAAAAAAAAAAACATTAAAAAGAAATTAAACAAAAAGCTAATATCTGGGTGCTAAATGTGCTCATTGATACGAGAGTATTGCCGCCTCAGGACCTCTTAGTAGACAGAGCTAGGGAATGTATACAATTTCTCTCTCTCACCACACATACAGCAAAACACATTTACTTCTGTTTATTCATCCATTCATCCATCTTGAAAACTATGAGTTTATATCACACCAGGTTCATTTTAGTTTTCTCCTTTTCTACGTTTGTAACTCAGAAGTACCTCAAATTCAAAACATCTAAAACCAAACATAATTTTTCTAGTTCGCTCCAAATCTGTTCATGCACCTAAATATCCCACTTCATTTAAGGATACCATTTATCTTGATCCTCAAACCTTAGAAGCCTTCTAGATTTTTCCTTTTCCTCCACCTTCCACATCCAATCATTCATGAATCCTGCCTTTTCCATTTCTCAACTATCCAGGTGTGCGCCATCTTTTTATCCATCAGCTTATCTTAATAGATGAGTCAGACTTCTTGCTTTTCACGCAGGCACTTACAGTTACTTCTACTTGTGTTCAAAAACTTCCAGTGGCTTTTGTATCACACTCAGAAAAAACTCCAAAGGCTTTGCTATAGCTTTCCAGATGTTCTCATGAGCAGAACCCCAGCCCTATTCCATCTGCCTTCATCTACAACGTATGAAAAGCCACACTTGCTTCCTTGCTGTTTTGGAGACATGTTAAGCATGTCCCTGCCTCTCAGCCTTTTTCACTTGCCCTCTCTTCCCCTAAGCACCTGCATGGTTTGTTCTCTCACCTTTTTTGAGGTTTTCCTCAAATAGTATCTTCTCAGCAAGACTTTCTTTGATTCTTATGTAAAAATAGTAACCCCTTGACATTCACTATCCCCTTATCCAACTTTATTTAAAGTCATAACCACTATAACTTTCTTGTATTATATCTCTTTGCCTGCTACCAGTCTTCCCCAATGTAATGTAAGTACCATTAGCACATATTTTTCATGGATTTTCTTTTTTTCTTGGTCTATTGCTGTATCCCTAACACCCAGAACAATGTGTGATGCAGAGTAGGCAAACAGTAAATATTTGGTGAGTGAACATTTCCTCCTGGTCTTGTTAGTTACATTATGCAGTAGCTTAATATTCTATCATGTAGTATGTTATAATTAAATAATTCTCCTTATAATGGAAGTTTAGGTTGCTTCTTTCTCCCCCCCACTATAAGGCACTGCTACCATGAAGAACAGTGTGTGTGATTTTTTTTTATTGTTTTTCATGAATTAAATTTCTAAGACTCTTGGGGTCAACGAGTTGATCATTATTGCTACATGTTATGTACTGCTCTCCAAAATAGTTGTAATGTTTACAAATTCCAAGAGCAATAATTATGTATAAAAAGTCTTATAATTTTTCTAAATTATATAATTCAAAATTTTAAAGTATTCAGAGGTATATGACACAAAATTTCCCTCCCATTCTTGTCCTCCATTCCCCTAGTTTCCATATGCCCTCACAGATATTCACTATTGTTTGTTTTTTACATATCCTTCTCCAGTTTCTCTCTTTCCCCATCTCCCTCCGTCCCTGTCTCTGTATTTGAAATATAGCACATTTCAAATCTGCTCCTTGCTTTTTGTATTTAACCAATGTCATAATTTTTCTATATCAGTTCATAGAGGGCTTCCTCACTCTTCTTTCTGTGACTGCATAGATAGCTGTATGATATTCCAACACAAGGATGTACTATAATTTAATTTTAACCCTCTAATACATTTAGGCTGTTTCCACTCTTGCTATCCTGAACAATGGGGCAAAGAATAACCTTGCACTTTATATGTAGGTAGGCATGTGTTCCTGTAGGACAAATTCCAAGAAGTGGAAGCACTGGGTCATAGAGTTCATGCATTTAAAGTGGACACAGCTGCACATGTGTGCCCACCCACCACATGCTTGTATGCGCACACCATCAAAGTCCTCTTAGTGGGGGTCATAACAAATTATTCTCTCTCCACCAACATGAGAGGGTGCTCATGTCCCTTAACCTCTCCAAACAAATGTTACTAAAGTTTTGGATTTCTGCAAATTTGATAATAGTATATTTTAAATTTGCATTTTTGTATTATGACATGTTGAATATCTTTTGATATGCTTCTTTTTATCTATGAACTGTGTGTTCATATCCTTTGTTCATTTTTACGTTGGGTTATTGGCTTTTTCTCTATTTCTATGGGCACTCTGCATATTGGAGAAATTGGCTTGGTAATATGGATTGCAAATATATAGTCCCAATTTGCCAAACTTTTGACTTTGCCATGCAAATTTAACAGAATTTATTATTATTTTCTTTTGGAGGTTTTGAATGCTAAGTCACAGTTAGAAAAACTTTCACTTCATGAGGCATCTGGGTGGCTCAGTCAGTTAAGCGTCCGACTTGGGCTCAGGTCATGATCTCGCGGTCTGTGAGTTCAAGTCCCACGTCAGGCTCTGGTTCAGATTCTGTGTCTCCCTCTCTCTGCCCCTCCCTTGCTCACACTCTGTCTCTCTCTCAAAACCAAATAAAGATTAAAAAAAATTTTTTTTAAAAGGAAAAACTTTCACTTCAAGATAATTCTCCCATGATTTCTCCTAGAACTGTTTTAGTCTTTATCCTCAAATCTTTGACCCACGTGGCACCTATCCTGCTGTAGGATAAGGACACTGGTCCATCTGATTCCAGTTTTCCAGACGGTACATCTATTGTCCTTACAACACTTACTGAATGATTAATGTTTTCCCAGTTTTCTGAAAAATTTGTATTCTTTACAGAATTCCTTTGTATATCTGGGATTTTCTTTTCTGTTCCACTGATTTATCTATTACATTAAGGGAGAAAAACTCTTTAATTTTAAAAAATGGCTTTCATTAAACAAAGAAAAAAAAAAGGGAGACAAATCAAATAACAGACTCTTAACTATAGGGAACAAGCTGATGTTTAATAGACAGGAGTTGGGGGTGGGAGAAATAGGTGTACACTTATCTTGTGGATCACTGAGTAATATATGAATCACAATACTATATACCTGAAATGAATATAACACTATATGTTAACTACACTGGAATTTAGAAAATTTTAAAAATTTAAAAAGAAGTGGCTTTCATTACTTTCTGCTTCTAACAGCCAGATGTTACCAACCTTATATGTTTTTGTGGAAAAAAAAAAGGAATTAACTCCCAGCTGGGAATTATTTCCCACCTGACTTTCATGTCCTGGTCTCTCTTCCACTACAAGTTCATATCCAATTTATTTTTTTCAGCTCAGTGTTGAATGGGACCTCTATCTCAGGAAAGCCATACTGAACTCTACACTCCCCCTGCTAAGTCCCTTGCAAGTACCCGCTACCTCAGTAACTGACCACCACCAAACCAATAACCAACCAGTCATCCTCGCTTTCCCTCTAACACCCCATGCCCAGTCATCAGCAAGCAATGTGCATTCCATCTTTAAAACAGATCCCAAACTTTTAGCTATCAACACTCCCTCACCAGCACTCTGGTCCAGCCACTGGTCTCACCTGTCTGGTTTGCTGACACAACCTCCTAACTTGTTTCCTGTTCCTACTCTTATGTCTCCACATTCCATTTGATCTACAACAGCCAGAGCAATCTTTTCCAAAGTACAGAGCAGATCACATCAATTCAATTCCATACTTAAAAACTTTAAGTTTCCTCATCATGCTTGGCATGAAACTGCCTGCCTCCCCTCTATACTCATCTTCTGTCATGGCCCCTGGGTTCACTAAGCCCTAACCACACTAGCTTCCTTTCTGCTCCTTGAACACACCAATTTCATCCTTTTCTTTGCAATAGTTGATCTCTTTGACTGGGAAGTGTGTCTCCCAGAGTTTTTTCCCACTAACTCCACCTCTTCATTCAGGTCTTAGATGAAAGGTCTCCTTCCTAGGCTTTTCAAAACTTCCTTACCAGTCATTCCAAGTTTCCTTGATACTCCCACCCAGATAACTCCATATCACAACATAATATTATTTCCCATAATGGCAGCAATGCTTTCTGGCCACCTAACTAAGGAGAGAGAGATGACTTCAGCCTCCATTCAGATTTATGCTGTGCTTGGCTGTCCTACCTCACCCTTCTTGCCAGGTGTGTAGGTTAAGGTGTGGCTGGGGAGGCTGACAGTGGAGGCTGCAATACTCAGGGTCCTTCCTCACTGGTATCTAGTACTGGCTTGGCCATGTGGCTCGGTTTTGGTGTGAGTAGGAGTCACTGTTAAGGACCATCCACCAGCACTCTGCCTTCAGTACAGCCAAGAGAGACTGAGGGTGGAGCCCACAGTTTCCAGAAATGAGAATACCACACCCTAAGCCTCTGTTGACACTGTTTAGAATTTAATTTTTAAGTTTATTTATTTATTTTGAAAGAGAGAGAGTGAGTGCATGGGAGGGGTAGAGAGAGAGAATCCCAAGCAGGCCCACACTGCCAGTGCAGAGCCCAATGTAGGGCTTCAACTTATGAACTGTGAGATCATGACGTGAGCCGAAACCAAGAGTCAGACGCTTAACTGACTTGGCCACCCAGGTGCCCCTGTGCTTAGAGTTTAAATAGCACAATTAAAACGCATCTACATGTCACTAACTATGATGAATGACCTCAAAAAGTATATGTTGTTGAATAAAACATATCATGGAAGAAGGCACTTAATAATAGATTGACAGGATGTGTTGGGTATTGCTTTCTAAGGTCACAGTAGTATACAGCTGAATTAATATTTCATTTGGGGCAGGAAGGAAAGTCTTTCCACTTTGAATAACACCATTCAAAGATTTTTCATGGCAAATGCTTTTTTTTGTTTATGATATATAGGAAACATTTCATTAACTAATGAATTGCAGCTTTCTCTAAATTAGATTATAGTTATAAACGTATGGGTTAGAACACTACATAATGCTGAAAAGAAAATCAAGAGTATTTTATCTCTTAATCATCTCAATAGTAGTATTTTCCATCACAGATAGGTAGATGTGGGCTGAATCTGGCTTAAAATACATTCCACCCTAAAAGAGCATCCCAGTTTGTATATGTACAAGTCACATTTTAAGGCCTTCATAAACCTCAGCAGCTCTCCGTTAGATATTGGCTGAGAAAACCAATATGCTAGCAAGGGTTGCCCCTGCAGTAAAAGGAAAAAAAAGGTAGAATAAATAAGAGTATTCTAGATTCAGTACACAAAATTCAATACATTAAAACCCTCACATATGAATGAGATCCATTCCAAGACCTTGATCATCTGCCAAATTTACAAAGATTGAGAATATCTGTACATGTTCTTGCTTTCTACCAAACCACATTTTTGTTGAGTTTTCCATGAACAGACTCACATAATACAAAACTGACTTTTTAACCTTCACTGAAGTTTCCTCTCTTACTGATTACCTTTTTTAAAATAAAAAACCACAAACACTTTACAAAAGTTACTGTTCAGGAGAGGTCCCACAGAAAATGATGCAGAGGTGGTGTGGGGTCACTGGCTCAGCCACATGCAGCAAGCCCAAGGCAAGCTCTTGGCCTGACAGAGTCACCACCATTTACCGTGCGCCTTGCATGGACTGTAGGGCCGCTCTCAGCCAAGGCTGTGAATGCTAATCTTGCATGTCACAGGCCACTCTGGTATGTGCACAGGTACCACGTGGCTGACAGCACCACACCAAGGCCCGTCATTGCCACAAAGATCTGCCGTTGCTCTTAGACCCAGCAGTCCAAGCTGTGGCTAGGTCAGATCACATCTCCCACAAGTGCTGGTTTCCTTTCCTCTGCCCAATCTGCTGGCAAATACTCCATTTCACTTCACCACTGAGCAAGAAGCTGTTTTAGGAATCTGTTAATTTCTAGCCCAGCTAGCAAATTCCATGTGCCAGGCTAGGTAAAGCTGAGACATTAGGCAAGGCTTCCATTCTGGGTAATAGTCAAGTTCCCGTGCTTCATTTGGTCCATCCTCTCCTGAGTGTTTGTCCTTGCCACCTTAGAGGCTGAATAAGAAAAAACAGCTCTCAACCACATGAGGCATCCATTTGTGTGTGCTTTTAGAGAACTACCACTTTTTACTCAAAAGTTTGAAGGACTTTAAGTTCTTCAAACTTTTAAGTGTTTAGTACTTACAGTTTAATAACGTCACCATCATTGAGTACTTATTTGTAATGGTAATACTCTTTAAAAATATCCCATCTAACGAAGGTATTCAAATAGATTTTTTGAACTGAATATTGCTTCAGAGATAAAGCAGAAAATGAATCTAAGACAAATATCATAGAAATAAAAAGTATTCAGAAATAACATAAGTGTAAGCACAAGAGCAGCAAGTTGTAGAGAGAAAAGTCAGAATTGATTATTTATCTCCTTATCTATTTATTTATTAGAGAGAGAGACAGAGAGAGAGAGAGCACTCATGTGTACAAGGGAGGGGCAGAGGAGAGAATGTTAAGCAGGCTCCAATTGTAGCATGGAGCCCAACACAGGGCTGGATCCACAACCGTGAGATCATACACAGTTCTGGACCAAAATCAAGGGATGGACGCTCAACGCACTGAGCCACCCAGGTGCCCCCAACTTGTCTCATTTCTTAATATATGGAATATCTATGCACACTAAGATTTACTTATTTCAGAAACTTTTTAAAGGGCACCTCAACTGTGCATAACCACTTTTAGCATCTATTAATTAAAGTTTCCCTTTTATTTATTTATTTATTTACTTTTTAAATAGTTTATTGTCAAGTTGGTTTCCATATAACACCCAGTGCTCATCCCCACAAATCCCCTCCTCCATACCCATCACCCCCCCTTCCCCTCCACTCCGCCCCATCTGCCCTCAGTTTGTTCTCGGCATTCAAGAGTCTCTCGTGGTCTGCCTCCCTCCCTCTCCCCCACTATTTTTCCCCTTCTTCTCCCCCATGGTCCTCCGCTAAGTTTCTCCTAATACTCCTATACATGCAAACATATGGTGTCTGTCCTTCTCTGCCTGACTTATTTTGCTCAGCATAACACCCTCAAGGTCCATCCATGTTGCTACACATGGCCAGATTTCATTCTTTCGCATTGCCATGTAGTAGTCCATTGTATAGATGAACCACATCTTCTTGATCCATTTGTCAGTTGATGGACACTTAGGCTCTTTCCATGTTTTGGCTATTGTGGACAGTGCTGCTATGAACATTGGGGACATGTGCCCCTATGTATCAGCACTCCTGTATCCCTTGGGTAAACTCCTAGCAGTGCTATTGCTGAGTCCTAGGAGAGTTCTATTGTTAATTTTTTGAGGACTCTCCACACTGTTTTCCAGAGGGGCTGCACCAGTTTACATTCCCACCAACAGTGTAGGAGGGTGCCCATAAAATTTCCCTTTTTAAATTGCAGCTCAATAGTTATAGTCTATAGCACAAGAGTTTATAGTTTTAATACTTGTTAGTAATATATCCAGTAATTTTGGGACTTTGAATTCTTTTAAAAAGACAGAACATTATGAGCACTGAGTGTTATGTAGAAACTAATTTGACAATAAACTATTTGTAAAAAAAAAAAAAAAAAAAAAAAGACAGAACATTAAGTTAAAAGACAGAAATATATTTTTGCATATTCTGCATTCCATAGCTACTGGCATTCTAAAATGGAATTTTAAGAACTGTGGGGATTTTCTGTTTTCCTGTACATCCTTCATATATTATTACTGTTCTCTTCCTAGTGAGTTCTTTCTAACTCTTTTGGTGGATATGAATGATTCCAATTGCTATCTCTGACTCCCTAAATTCCAGAGACTGGGAAGCAAATTCTAAGTGCCTGGGGTTCCCTTGTGGCTGTTAATCAAAGTCAGAAGTGATACCAAGTCAGAGCACCCGATTTTGCTACTTGTGCTAGCAAGCCTAACAGTGACAAAGATCTCAGGGATCGATGGATTGCTTTGAAGAGTTAAAAGGCAAGAATGTGACATCTGGTTTGTTGATTCAGCTTGTAGCTCACACAGAGTGGTTCTAGAGTGGGAAGTAGTAGTGATAGCTCTCTGCTAATATAGCACCCTACCCTTAGCGGTGGCTCTGGAATTGGTACAGAACTGAAGCCACAGATATCTCTATGTAGAAGAGACAGCAACTCCCATGGTGACCTGGTTCTTCAGTGTTGCTCTGAGAGTATTTCTTTAGAAGTTCAGTATAAACTGTTTCTGTAGTTTCCCCAATGATTCTATAAGCATTTAGAATCCTTTAATAAATCTTTCCGCTTACCTTGGATATAGTAGACTTCTTTGTCACTGAGCCCGACTGATTTTCTTTGATATGTACATTTTAATGAAAAGTGGAATGGTGGGGTAAGGGAACTCTATATATTCTTCTCTGGTAAATCATCAACAATTAAAAAAGCAAAAAGAAAGTCAGGAACAAAATAAACTTGGTGTTCACTTTTGTAGAAATATTGTGTCTCTTTGAGAGGCCAGTGAAATCAGAAATGAACGATTTCACTTACCTAGCCGAGAAAGAAGACACCTAATTAATATTTTGGACCTGGGCCTCTTACTATATAATTTTGAGGACTTGTAAGAAAACTCTTTGAAAACATTATTTACAATGTGTGTCAAGAATTTCTACATGGGAATCCATCCTGAAAAAATGTGAAAATGAGTGACACACACAAAAAAGTCAGAATACACTCAGATAATTCTATATTTCTTTCTATTTACTCCTTAGCACAGTTTTGATTAGGCAACCACAACTAGAATACTCCTCAGTGAAGAATTCTTAATTTTCATAAAAACAATATCTGATGCTAAAATTGCTCTCAGTATTTGACAGCCAGTAGTTAAAATACCTACTTCCTATCTGAACAAACAATATTTTAAGAAGTATTTGAGAATGCACATTTTTCCAATACCACAGTCACAGATTGTAGAAACTATAGCGTCTGGGCACCAGAGACTCAAAACGAATGATAAGCCAGTCAGGGTAGCCTTCTTTCAAATAGGGACTTTCCATGCAGATGATATCCTGAAACAATTTAAAGTGTGTGATAAGGCTGGTGTGTAAAGAATCCCAGCAGAGGAGATAAAGGGGAAGAGAGACCCTGTCACCATGGCTCACAGACAGAAGTTCTCCTCATGAAATGCTTCATGATGTCAGTAAATTGTAGAAGTGCCATTTATGGTTGTGGTGATACCAAAAACTATCCAAGCGACAGAGAAGAAATAATAAATGAGCACAGTAATTTTAAAAAGCTCTCTATATAGAACAATTTTGAGTGAAGGATCTTTTCCTTGGGCTACAGACAATCCTTCCCAGTAGTCAGAGCTACATATCAAACATTTGAAAACAGAACATTTTTACTTCTAAATCCCCTATCTGGCCATGATTACTGAAGCTAGTGTCAGTTCTACAATGCTTTAAAATGAACTTGTGTTCAAGTCATTCTTTTTTTTTTTTTTTTTTTAATATTTTTATTTATTTCTAGGAGAGAGAGACAGCGTGAGCAGGGGAGGGTCAGAGAGAGAGGGAGTCACAGACTCTGAAACAGGCTCCAGGCTCTGAGCTGGCAGTCAGCACAGAGCCCGACGCGGGGCTCGAACCCACGAACCGCGAGATCATGACCTAAGCGAAAGTCGGACGCTTAACCGACTAAGCCACCCAGGAGCCCCTTGTTCAAGTCATTCTTAAACAAAAGGAACCTGAACTCCTTGAAGAAATGGTTGATTCTTTTTTTTTTTTTTTTAATGTTTTATTTATTTCTAGGAGACGGAGAGAGAGAGAGACAGCGTGAGCAGGGGAGGGTCAGAGAGAGAGGGAGTCACAGACTGAAACAGGCTCCAGGCTCTGAGCTGGCAGTCAGCACAGAGCCCGACGCGGGACTCGAACCCACGAACCACGAGATCATGACCTAAGCGAAAGTTGGACGCTTAACCGACTAAGCCACCCAGGCGCCCCAGAAATGGTTGATTCTTGGACTGAGGCAGGAAATGTACAAGATCAGCTGAGTATCAAAGTACTCCTAACAAAACCGAAAACTCACAAGGACAGGAGTAAGGCAAGGAGACAAGGCAGTAGACTGAAAGAACTTCTGTGGCAAAAGCTGGAAATTTGAGCAACAAAATAAACCAAATAGTATTGAATTATCACCCAAAGTATAAAATAAATATTCACAAGTCCATGTTGATATAAGTAATTAAATAAGTGGGGAAGAATTCCAAGTAATTATTCCACTATCATGAAGGGGGATCAGAACCCTTCCCTTCTTAGGTATGGGATATACATAGTGACTTCCTCCCAAAGACTTCACCATGGAAAGGGTACAAAAGTGTAACTTTACAGTGGAGAAATCTGACAAGAACTACCCCAGCTAAATGATCAAGGCCAATGTTAACAATGATTATTAATGTTGACATTATTAATAAGTATATGCCCTTGATATGATGTGATCAAAATGTCACTTCACCTCTATGATCTTCCTCCAAGAACCTACAGCCCCAGTCTAATCATTAGTAATAAATCAGGTAAATCTCAATTAAGGATATTCTACAAAATACTTGACCAGTGCTCCTCACAACTGTCAAGGCCATCAAAAACACAAGAGAAGTCTAAGAGATTGTCATAGCCAAGAGGAGCCTAAGGAGACATAATGACTACATGTAATGTACTATTCTGGATGGGATCCTGGAACAATGAATAATAAATGAAAATAGGTAAAAATCTTTTAAAAATGTGAAAAAAGTAAGGATTTCAGATAATTAAAAAAGCCCACTGACATATATTCAAAACTAGTACAGGTCTGTGTCAGACATTAGCCCTAAAGCTGAGGCCACTGGTAGACATTTGATCAGTACACTGGGAAGGGATAATTCTATCCTATCATATTCCAGTTTTATTGAGATATAATTGATATTCAACACTGTATTAGTTAAAAGTGTACAACATAATGGGATGTTTTTCTTGACTAGCATGACTATTTTACTATTTTGTCACTAGTACATTTCCAAATTGCTTCAAGTTCAGATTCAATCCTATTTCTTTTTTTAAAATGTTTATCTATTGATTTTGTGAGAGACACACAGAGAGAGAATTCCCCAGCAAGCTTTGTGCTGACTGCATGGAGCCTTCTTGTGATCCTCTCTATTCCTCTCTCTCTGTCCCTGCCCTGCTTGTGCTCTCTCAAAATAAATAAATAAACTTAAAAAAAAAAAAAGACTTGGATGCTTAACTGACCAAACCATGCAGGCACCCCAATCTTATTTCTTAGTATAGCATTAACCAATTCCTTAGAAAGCATTTCTGACTAAATTTCTCTACACATAGGGAAATTGTTCCCTCTGTAGGTGGGTTGTCTTTCCCAAGGCTGCATATAAAGCCAACAACTATGTCTGCCTGATTTTTACTCCCTGGGAAGTAGGTGAGCATGTTGGCTTCCTATTCCCTCCTAGAGGTCAGAGGCAGCTTGGCCCAAACAGCTTCTTCTTAGGGTAATCTGTTTTTTTATTTGATGCTTACTTATAGTTCTTCCACAGTTCTTTGATCTGATAATAGAGCAAACCTCAGGGTCCTACTCTCAGCTAGCATGTTACCTGATGATATACTGTATATGCTTTCTGGCTTTTATAGCCAGAAATATAAGAGATTCACTGGAAACTTTAGTTATCCCCATGGATGATAAAATTTTCCTCTAGCTGTTTAATACTTCATTATTCTATTTCTATGGGACTCATGAACTGCAAGCAGAAAACAGAAGCAGTGATCTTGTTGACACATGTCTTGTGAAAGGTAAGTCAGCAAATGTTGCAGGCACTAGGTAGCACCGGCACAGGTCCTGGGCCAGGAGCACAGTGCCTCAGGGCCAATCTAGCCAGGGCCCAGCAGTTAGGCTATCCTCTGGCTCAGGCGAGGGCATGATGCTCAAGGAGAAATCGTGACTGTAATGACTATCTTTGCTGAAGCCAGGTATATAAAGAGTGTAGGTTTTCCTCTTAGGGACACAGTAAGTCAGAACATGAAGTCTTCTCTCTCATTTTTATATTTGAAAAAAATTATTTTCTCTTTGTTTTTAAGAGCTGCATTTTAAAAAAAACAATCTACATCATCTCATGCACAACAGGTAGCATGGCATGAAGGTTGAACAATAGCAAGTTGTAACACTTCTTGTTTTCATGGCCCTACTGGTTCTGTTATCACTCCTCTCCTACAGAAAAAGCGTCTTAGCCTTTCATAGCTACCCACATAGCTACAAAAAGCAAGAGATGACACTGAAATATTCAGTAACGTTTACTTTTTCCTTCATCAGGGAATTTGAGCAACTTTTTGATTGAAAAGATGACGTTTGGTTTAAAAATATGTTTTAGAGGAGGGGCACCTGGGTGGCTCAGTCAGTTAAGCATCTGACTCTTGATTTCGGCTCAGGTCATAATATCATGGTTTGTGGGTTCAAGCCCTGTGTCAGGCTCTGTGCTGGCAGCTCAGAGTCTGCTTGGGATTCTCTCTCTTCCTCTTTCTCTCTCTGCCCCTCTCCTACTCTCTTTCTCTCTCTTAAAAAAAAAAAAAAAGTTGTGTTTTTTTTTTTAAGAGGAGCCTGGCTGGCTCAATTAGTAGAGCATGTGACTCTTGATCTCAGGGACATGAGTTCAAGCCCCATGCTGGGTGTGGAGATTACTTAAAAAAAATAAAAATAAATAAAAATGTTTTAGACATCACAAGATAGTGTTATTAATTTTTCTAAACACCTGATTACAGACACCTGTTTCAACAGCTGGGTTCTTTACAAGTGGAGCTGACAGTAAATTACTCATACTTCAAATAAAAAGTCATAACTTCTATTTTTTCTCTTATCCATACCAGTGCAGGTTTCCATTCCAATGAGTAACTATTCTTATGCTCTCGCCAGTGGTTCTAAATGATCACTGAGCTATACAATGTGAAACAACTTAGCTGCTATATTTATAAAATCAAATTACTCTATGCCCTTATTTGCTTTATAGGCTCAAAGTCAAATGGAGCTGGTTTCGAGTTCTAGCTTAGCCTGAGATGAGTGTTGTCTCTTGACCTTTCAACAGACTCTTCTGAGCAAGGGGTACACTGACATGCACTTCTCCAACTTGCTAGCCTTTTCCATTACTGCTGGTGGTGGTGCAGAGTGACACCAGCAGGTCCTACAAGGATAGTTTATGTGCCTTCTTTCACTGGTTCCTCAACAAACAAAAACATAAGCACTTGGCATATCGTAAATTTCCAACCAAATTCTCCTCTCCCCAACCGAGCACACAGTCAAATCGAAATGTTGCACAGAATGAATGAAGACAAAGTTTGCTGACATTGTTTGTGCTAGGAACAAAATGTTTCACGACCTCAACTTAAAAAAAGAAATATTATTATAAAAAAAGACTAGAAGAGGGTGGCTGGTCGGCTCAGCTGGGTCATGAATTTGAGCCCCACATTGGGTGCAGAGATTACTTAAACAAACAAACAAACAAATAAATAACTTTTTAAAAAGACTAGAAGAGGGGCATCTGGGTGGCTTGACAGTTAAGTGTTGGACTCCTAGTTTTGCCTCGGGTTATGGTCTCACAGTTTTGTGAGCTGGAGCCCCCATCAGTCTTTGAGCTGACAATGAGTGTGGAACCTGCTTGGGGCTCACAGTCTCCCTCTCTCTCTGGGCCTCTCCCATTCGTGCTGTGTCTCTCTCAATAAGTAAATAAGCTTTAAAAACAAACAAACAAACAAATAACTAGAAGATAACATACAAAATGATTATACAGGGGGTGGAATTAGAACAATTTTTCTATTTGTGCAAAATTTGAAAATTTCTATAGTGTCACTATATTGCTTTTATCATTTAAACTTACACTAAAAATATTAATGAACTAGGCTGTCACTTGCCTGGCCTTTTTACTTCATGCACAAACAGTGAAAGATTGCAGTATTGAGCAATGCTGTTTGTATTTTGAGTTTTGCCAAGCCTAGCCTATGCCTGGGTACCATGTGTTAACTCTCAAATTTCAGAGCAGGCAAAACTTTGTCGTTTGTTTGAAAAAGATGGTATGGTAGTTCAACTGGGTATTTCACTATCAGTAGAGTCAATCATATTACAGAACATGTCAAAATGGAATTAAAATGTAAATAGCTGTTATGGTATGTAATGAAAAAAGTTGTGAAAAAACATTTCCTAACCCCCTGTCATTTTTCTAAAAATAGTCCATTCCAAAGGGTTTAACTCAAAATATGTTCCATTTGGGTGCTGGGGAGGGGGATGTGTGTGCAGAATTCTTTTACATCTGTGACTCCTGCAAAAATATCTGGCAGTACATTCAGTTCTGTGTCTTAAAACCTCACAGGGCCAATTTAAAAATAATATTATAAATGCTCATGGTTATCATCACTTAACTAATCTAAAGCAATAAAACTGTTGGCCCTTTAGTCTTCTCAGATCATCCCTAGGTAATGGCTAAATTCTGGCCTCTGGTTTCATTATAAAAACTCAGTTTGTCACAGAGTAAATTTCATATAAACCAAGGTGCTGTACGAAAACTGCATTTTGATTTTCTGAATTTTTGGTGAATTGTAAACTTTGAAAAGTCAAACAAGAGTTACTCATCAACTTTTCATTCCTTTGATATATTCTAAGCAAATAAAAATCTAAGTCCATTTTCAAGATACAAATTTCCTTTTTCACAATTTGCCTGATATATTTTTGTGATAATTTGTGAAACCAGTACTCTTCTATGCTACATTTTTAAATTTTTAAAAAATCTTTTATTATTTTTAATAGTTTATTGTCAAGTTGGTTTCCATATAACACCCAGTGCTCATCCCCACAAGTGCCCTCCTCCATGCCCATCACCCCCCTACTCCTCTCCCCCAACCCCATCAACCCTCAGTTTGTTCTCGGCATTCAAGAGTCTCTCTTGGTTTGCCTTCCTCCCTCTCCCCAACTATTTTTCCCCTTCTTCTCCCCCATGGTCCTCCATTAAGTTCCTCCTAATCCACCTATACGTGCAAACATATGATATTTGTCCTCCTCTGCCTGACTTATTTCACTCAGCATAACACCCTCAAGGTCCATCCATGTTGCTACACATGGCCAGATTTCATTCTTTCGCATTGCCATGTAGTAGTCCATTGTATAGATGAACCACATCTTCTTGATCCATTTGTCAGTTGATGGACACTTAGGCTCTTCCATGTTTTGGCTATTGTGGACAGTGCTGCTATGAACATTGGGGACATATGCCTCTATGCATCAGCACTCCTGTATACCTTGGGTAAATACCTCGCAGTGCTATTGCTGGGTCCTAGGGGAGTTCTACTGTTAATTTTTTGAGGAATCTCCACATTGTTTTCCAGAGGGGCTGTACCAGTTTACATTCCCACCAACAGCATAGGAGGGAGCTCATTTCTCCACATCCTCACCAGCATCTATAGTCTCCTGATTTTAGCCACTCTGACTGGCGTGAGGTGGTATCTCAGTGTGGTTTTGATTTGTATTTCCCTGATGAGGAGGGACGCTGAGCATCATTTCATGTGTCTGTTGGCCATCTAGATGTCCTCTTTGGAGAAATGTCTGTTCATTTCTTCTGCCCATTTCTTCACTGGATTATTTGCTTTTTGGGTGTGAAGTTTGGTGAGTTCCTTATAGATTTTGGATATTAACCCTTTTTTTTTTTTTTTTTAAATATTTTTATTTATTTCTAGGAGAGAGAGAGAGACAGCGTGAGCAGGGGAGGGTCAGAGAGAGAGGGAGTCACAGACTCTGAAATAGGCTCCAGGCTCTGAGCTGGCAGTCAGCACAGAGCCCGACACGGGGCTTGAACCCACGAACCGCGAGATCATGACCTAAGCGAAAGTCGGACGCGTAACCGACTAAGCCACCCAGGCGCCCCAGATATTAACCCTTTATCTGATATGTCATTCGCAACTACCTTTTCCCATTTCATGAGTTGCCTATTAGTTTTACTGATTGTTTCCTTTGCCGTGCAGAAGCTTTTTATCTTGATGAGGTCCCAATAGTTCATTTTTGCTCTTGATTCCCTTGCCTTTGGGGATGTGTCAAGTAAGAAATTTCTGCGGTTGAGGTCCAGGAGGTTGTTTCCTGCTTTCTCCTCTAGGGTTTTGATGGTTTCCTGTCTCACATTCAGGTCCTTTATTCATTTTGAGTTTATTTTTGTGTATGGTGTGAGAAAGTGATCTAGTTTCATTCTTCTGCATGTTGCCATCCAGTTCTCCCTTTCTGTGCTACTTTTTACTTTAAAAATATGCAGTCATAGACATGTGGTTTTTAACATTTATTAACTAATCCATGAAGTATGCAATATTAGAAGGTAAGACCCAAGTGATTATAAACAAACGCCTACGTTTTAATTTTAAGAACTGTTTGTAAATTAATCCTAATACAGGTTTTCCTTAAAATACATCGTTATATGGGGCGCCTGGGTGGCTTAGTTGGTTAAGTGTCCGACTTTCGCTTGGGTCATGATCTCGCGGTTCGTGGGTTCGAGCCCCGCGTCGGGCTCTGTGCTGACTGTCAGCTCAGAGCCTGGAGCCTGTTTCAGTCTGTGAATCCCTCTCTCTCTGACCCTCCCCTGCTCACGCTGTCTCTCTATCTCTCTCCTAGAAATAAAAAAAAAAAAAAAATTAAAAAAAAAAAATACATCGTTATAACTAAGTTCAAAGCCTTAAATCAAAGACTGTGTCCTTTGTTCTTCCAGTGTTATAAGGTCCTGGGGCAGTCATAATTCAGGTCTGGAGGCTGCCTCAGGGAAGAGCAGAGACTTGGGCTCACATTTCCCCTCCACCATCTAGTACCTACATGATCTTCAGCCGTTTGAATGGTTGGAAATTTTGGTGCACGCACTGGGGTGTGCCTCGGTCTCCTTATGGTTCCCTCCCTTCCTATGGAGTCCCTCATTCCTCCTGAGGATGCCTGGGGCTGGTCACATTTTTGCTCTCATTAGTCTGTAGGTCTCCCTTTAAGGCCTCCATTTCAGCAGGACTATGGCACTGTGTCTTCCTTCCAGTAGTTACAGCTGTTTTATGTTTTTTGACTCAAAAGTGTTAATAAATGGACTTGATCTATACCTCACATGAATAATAACCAGTCATGTTGCATTACAGGTTCATTCAGAGTGCAGGAGGTTACAGGTCAATTGACATTAGCTGAATAAGAAATTAGTAATCTTTTCTCTAGAACACTTAGCCCATATGTACCTCTCCAGGTTGGATATGTGAGCTAAGATGAATGTGTAGGTAACTAAGAGAAGCTACGTTTCCTCTTAAGTTCTACACTCTGGAAAGGTCAGGTCTACACTCATCAGAAGGCAGCTCCAAATTGCCCCTGGTAAGTATGTCTGTTACAATGTATAATCAATAATGATATTTCACAGCAACCTAAAGCTCGCAAAGCACTTTATACATCTCTTCAACACTGTAAAACAGTGTGTAAATGTGTAATAAAAATATTATTCTCTCTGCTTAACAGTGGGAAAACTAAAGCTCAGAAGCAGTAATTAAGTTGCCCAGTGTCGTAAGACCATGTGGAGCACCAGAGCTGGCACTGGGATTTAGAGACTTTAAATACAAATGCTAGAGTCTTTCCCACCCCTCTCAACTGCTTTTTGCAGGATGTACATTAACATTCGTTTCAACCATAGTTTTATACTATTTACACTTTTTCATCATGTGCTATTTGCCCTCGTGTGCCCATTCTCTCACTTACAAACCAAAAATCTCAGTATACAAGGTTGTGATTTTTACCTTACTTTGGTTCACAAATTTGGTATACTCTCTGTATCATTTTGTAATTCAACATGTTTGAGAGGCAAAGTATGCAGAGAAATCCCAACATTTCTAAAAGTCACATAATTTTACCACATGGGACAAGAGATATTTTATTTGAAAATTAATACATTGAGCCCCGTAATTTTACACATTCTTTTCTGTATGTAATTCAAAAATACACAAGCATATATTTGTACCTTCAAGTATTATTTTGATGTGCAGGGTGGGAAGTTGAAACTGTAGGAACAGTGGCCTAAAATTATCTTACCTTCAAAGGAAATACAAGACATAAAAAAATTTATCTATTTGTCATGAGTTGGCAAACTATGACCTATGGGCCAAATATTGCCTGTCACCTGTCCCTATAGATAAAATTTTATTGGAACACTGCAGTGCCCATCTATATATTAGTGTCTATGGCTGCTTTCACATTACAACAGCTGAGTTGAGTAACTAACAGAAACTGTGGTATGGCCTACCAAGCCCAAAATACTGTGTTTGCCAACTCTTGGTCTACATAAATGACAAAAAAATTAAGACCTACTGCTGGCAGGCATCTCATCTTTGTTTTTTCATTTAATTCCCTAAACAAGCCTGTGAAGTGGGTGATAGTGGAGTACCTATTATCATAGTAACACATGTAGTCACCAAATCTCTAATACTGTCATACTTTCTTCTGGGGAAAAAGAAAAGTCGAAGGCGGAGAAGGGAAGAATCAAGGACAATTTCTTCTTAGGAGACCTATCCAGGCTAAGTCCTATGAATGGTGGCTGTATCTCTTCAAACAGCTGCTCTCTTAAAGAATCTTAGCCCTTAGGGTGCCTGGGTGGCTCAATTAGTTGAGTCGCTGACTCTGACTCAGGTCATTATCTCATGGTTCATGGGTTCAAGCCCCATGTTGGGCTCTGTGCTGACAGCTCAGAGCCTGGGTCCTGTTTCAAATTCTGTGTGTCTCTTTCTCTGCCCCTCCCCTGCTCATGCTCTGTCTCTCTCTCTCAAAAACATTAATAAATAATTTAAAAAAAGAATCTTAGCCCTCATCTTTTTATGACTTAATTATTTAGTGCTTTTCAAAGGCCTAAGCTCACTTGTGCATATAAATTAAGTTTAAAAGGAGGATATATTTTCTACTTTCTGATGAGACCGATCTAGGAAGTAGCTGAACCCTATAGATTCTTGGCTACATTAGAATACTGGCCAAATTGGTTTATCCTTTAATCCCCAAACAAGCTACACAAGAATTCAATAAACACTGTCTATTCAAAATGTTTTCATTCCTCATTTCCATATCTCTAGATAGAAATGAACATATAATTAATAAATATAATATAAATAATATATATTCATTTCTATCTTTATTTAGTTTCTTCATTTCTCTATTAAAATTTTTAGCAATCATTTAAATAGAAATATGTGTAGACATATATATTCATATCTAGTAGCTATTAATGATTCCTAAAAAGTTAAGTTTTGCCTTTAGTCAGAGTTTAATTCATGAAAAGCTACAGCAATATGAACAATTCTGTATAACTTATTCAGAAATGGTTGGGTAAATGATTTTCTACCCCCTATAGGATGATGATTCTTTGCTGTGACTAGAGGAAAAACAACTTTCTCCACCCAATTTTTAAGATGCTGAGGGGAAAACATTCTAGCTCTCTTAAAAGTGTCATCCAAGGAAGCAAAATCTGTGAAGGGTGGCTAGTTTAATAGGGAAAGCTATCTATATTTTTGAGTTCCTTGTTTGTTTTCAAGGATGGACCTTAGGGAGTTCCTGTATTTTAACAGAGCCATTCTAAATCACATCCCATGACAGACTGAGTGAGTTCATGTAAACACAGTCAGTGGTATCATGAGTAACAAAATCTGTTTCCATCAGAAGCCCTTTATCCTGCGTAAGAGACCTGTATACTAATAGGCAGCCCAGGCTAACATTAACCAGCTACAGCTGGTTCAATGCTATAAAAAGAACTAATGAAAACACAAACACTAAATCTCTATTCCACTTCAGCCAGTACGTCAAGCCTGCACAAAGACAACCCTTTCCAAATACTCTCTGTGAATGAACTGGCTGGGCCTGGTTTTCTGAAGTTGTTTACTGAACAGTGTGTGCAAGGACTCACTGAGCACTGAGGTGGGGGAGGGCAGGAATCCCATGATCTATTAGTACTCAAAGCCAACTTTCCGGATGATCTTGGATTTAATTCTATAATAAACAGGGGGCAGAGAAAATTTTCAAAGCAGGACTAAAGTCCTTTGAGCAATTTCTTAAACACACACACACACACACACACACACATTTTGAATACTTAGGTTTTTGTCATGAAAATGTATCATTAAATTTGAGATGAACTGATGCCTTATCAGATATTGTAAATTCTTTTTTTTTTTTTTTTTTTTTTTTACAAAT